>NC_081804.1:2134899-2234899 GCF_963082965.1 Carassius carassius | reverse complement strand
AGCCTCTCTCAAATATGCATGTTCTACACGGTCAAAGGCTTTCTCTTGGTCTAACGAAATTAGACCGCCATTTATACCAAATAGCCTTGCAACCTCCAAAACATCTCTGACCAATGAGATGTTATCGAAGATTGACCTATTGGGTATGCAATAATTCTGATCGGAATGTATTACTTGACTCAGAACTTGACTTAACCTTGTAGCTAGAGCCTTTGATAATATTTTGTAGTCTGCACATAAAAGAGATATCGGTCTCCAATTGCTTATGTTTTGGAGATCTCCCTTCTTGGGCAAAAGGGTAATAACAGCTCTTCTAAAGCTAAATGGTAACAATCCTCTATTCAAACTATCATTAAGAACTAAAAAGAAATCTTCTCCAATCACTGGCCATAGAATTTTATAAAAATCAACAGGAATCCCGTCAATGCCAGGAGTCTTTCCATTTTCCATTCTCATCATAGCGGTATATCATTCATTTTGTGACAAAGTTTGTTCAAGCATACTATTAGACTCTTCATCAATCTTTGGAAGATCATTAAGAAAAGTAAAATCATTATCTTCTCTTTGAGACAATTCACATTTATATAAGTTTGAATAGAATCGACAGCATGTTTGCGTATCTCACTAGGCTCAGTAAGCTCTTTCCCTGTGTCCGAGCGTAATGAATGAATGATACGACTTTGGCCGTTTTTTCTTTCCAAATTGAAAAAAAATTTAGATGGTGCATCCATTTGTGAGATGCTTTGAAAACGTGAACGTATTAACGCCCCTTGAGCTTTGATACCCAACAAATCTGCAAGCATATCCTTTTTGGATTTACTGCTTTCAAAACAAACACCATCACTTGTAGAAGCTGTTGTATTTAAAAGTTCTATAATTTCATTTTCTAAAATCTTCATTAACTGGGCCATATCTTTAGTGGCATTAAGAGTGTACTCTTGACATAATTGTTTAATGTGAACCTTGCCACAATCCCACCATTGTTGTAAGGAAATATGAAACTCTTTTTGTTTCTTGAAATTTTCCCAAAACAAATAAAAAATTTCAATAACCTTTTTATCATTTAAAAGGGATGTATTAAAATGCCAGTAAGCACTCTTTAAATAACCAGAATTAATAGAAAATATTACAAACAACAGAACGGTGATCGGAAAAACCTACAGGAATTATTTTACATTCTCTGGCAAGATTTACTTGATGATTAGACACATAAAACCTATCTAGTCTTGCCATAGAAATAATAGTATCTCTACTATGTGCCCAAGTATATTGCCTATTCTTGTGATGCACATTCCTCCAAACATCACATAAATCAAATGTTCTTAACAATTGCACAAGCACTTTTTGTGAGGCAATATGTGGCTCTAAGTGATTTCTGTCTAATTTATCATTTTCAGTACAGTTAAAATCTCCACTGAGAACAAATAATTCTTCTGGGCTTAGGTCTTTCATAACAACACTGATTGTATCAAAAAAAGCAATTCTTTCAGCCCCTTTCGTGGGGGCATAAATATTTAAAAAAGTCATTGTAGTGTTTTTAAAATTAGCTTTAACTTAAAGAGCGGCCTTAAACTATTTCTTCTATTTCACAAGAAATTGGCAGGGATTTCTTTGAAAACAGAATAGCTACTCCTCCACTATTGGAAGACATATGACTCAAACAAATTTCTCCATCCCATTCTTTTTTCCAGTCTACCTCATTATTCAAGTCACTATGTGATTCCTGAACAAAAGTGACATCAATATGTTTTTGTTTAATAAATTCAAACAAACACATTCTCTTCTGACCGTCTCTGGCACCATTTAAAATGAGAGTTCCGATTTTAAAAAATCTCTCATTAAAAACTATGTTATAAAAAGAGAGAGATAATTAAAAGAAACAGTCAGCAAGGCAAAGACTTCTACCAGTAAGAAGAAATTACACCATATCTTGTTTTTCATCATTAAGATTTTGCTTTCTAAGTTTACTCACAATTTTCCTAAGACGGAAAACTTCTTTGTCTGCAACAGCACCTTCTTTCATTAGAATTTTTGCATCATTAATGAAAGTTGAGCGATCAGGGAAGTAATCTTCAACCTGAACCCCAGGTAAACCTTTAGTTTCTTTCAAAAATTTGCTAATGTCCTCAACTTTATATACTGTGGTCTGATTATCATTCTCATTTTGCGATGAAAGATAAGAACAATCAGAAATATTAGAATCTGAAGAATCACTGTCATTCTCTGGGACTAAACTTTCAGCCTCATTTTTGTCTTTTTTGGTTTGTTTAAAGACTTTGGTCTGTTGGACTTTTTTCCTTTTATTTGGAACTTTGAAGATTGACTCTGTTTCCACCTCCAATTCTCCAACAACACCCTCACTGACCTGTTTACCAGTAGTTGTCGTTTTATCTGTATTGATGTCACTGCTCAAATTAACAGTGTCAAAAATCATAAGATCAGAAACAGAGAAACGACCTGCAGTAACCTCAGCCATAGTGGGTTTATTCCCAACTGACCCACCAGAACCTGACGCAACAGCAGCAGCAGGGGCCACAACATCCTCTGTGACAGACACAACTTCAGAAGGATTGCTCTGAGTGTTAGTCTGTACAGTAGCATTTTCATCTATTTTTTTAGGACAAGCACGTATCAGATGGCCAATTTTGCCACAGCCAAAGCATTTCATTATACTTTCAGATGTTGCATAAACTGTATAGTTAAAGTCTTCAACTTTAACATTAAAGGACAGGTTCAGCTCATCAGCATTGTTTTTCAAAATCATATAGACCTGTCTCCGAAATGACACTACATGTTTCAACAAGGGTGATTTACAACTAAAAGCAATTTTCCTAATGGGAGAAACAATCTTACCAAAGGAAGACAATTCTTTAGCAATACTTGCATCAGAAACAAAAGGAGGAACATTCGACACAACAATCTTTCTAGAAGGGCTACTTAGCGGCAGAACATGCGTAAGCGCATCATTAATCACGACTCCCGTTTGAACAAGCTCATTAGCTTTTTCGATCCCGTTTAAAAATAAAACAACCGCGTTGTTCATTTTAGATGCAGAAACAATAGCGTTGCAACCAACTACATTGCCAACCGCTAAAGCACATTCCTCCACACTGAATTTACACAAAATCTTAATCCCATGACGCCGAGTTAGACCATCACTACTCGCAACACCTGAAGCAGCCATGCTTCCCGGCAACAAAAACGCCGGGAGCAGACTTCCACAACTTTCTCTAAAAAAACTACTCCTCATACACAAAATAACACACAAAAAACATAAACAAACAAACAAACACAAAAAAGTTAGAAAACACACTCAGGTGTCACTCACCACGCACTCTTCTCACTCGCTCCGCAAACGCTCGCACATTCGCACCAGCCACAGTCGGCTACCACTCACACACGCTCCGCCCACTCGTTCCCAGCATCCACTCCGAGAGACAGAGAGAGAGAGAGAGAGAGTGAGAGAGAGTGTGTGAGAGAGAGAGAGAGTGTGTGCGTGTGTGTGTGTGTGTGTGTGTGTGCATGCGTGCGTGTGTGTGTTCTCTTGTTTTTGTGACATATCAGGACACAACTCTGTATAATGACATGGGTATGACACAGTTATTACAAGGAGAGGGATCATAACCCATGTCCCCATTTTTTAAAACACTTATAAATCATACAGAATGAGTTTTTTTGAGAAAGTAAAAATGCACAAAGTTTCCTGTGAGGGTAAGGGTTAGGTGTAGGGTTGGTGTAGGGCCATAGAATATACAGTTTGTACAGTATAAAAACCATTACGCCTATGGGATGAACCCACTTTTCACAAAAACTAATGTGTGTGTCTATGTTTTTGTTTAAATATGTAATAGTTTTTCATGTTTAATATGAACTAATCTTTATTTATCTATTTTTATTCCATATGGATCCAAATTTCACGTGAAATGGAAAGCACAATCATGCAAAAACAGTGTATGTGTTCCGTCAAGTGCAGATCCAGTGCTCGTGTGTGCAAAGGTTAGCTTACTCCTTTAACCGGCAAAAGTGGAGGCTGACCCTGGCAGCTATGAGTCTTTTCATAACACACAAGTCACTGCATGAATAGATGTGTGAGAGATAATTCACATCTCGCGCAAAGGTCACTTTCTGCCTACAAAATAGCTTTTTTTTTTTTTTTTACTTTTCAAAAGGATACTCAAATGACTCCATTTATTGCCTGAATGAGGGGTTACCAGGATCATCTTACAACTACAACTATTTTGGACCTTACTGCCGGTGACTTTCCTGTTGTCTAAATGTTCATTGCAATTGCATAATATTAGTGCTGAAGACAGAGGTTCCCTTGATGGGCCTTGCAGTAATTCTGCTTGTATAAAAGCCAAAGCTTGAAATCTGCTTTCTTCGCTATCATTGCTGATTCCTCTGCCACATGATTAGGTGTTAAAATGGGCATAATTCCTCTCATAATGAGCGCCATTCTATTGAAAACATTGAGTGAATGTCAAAGATGGCACATAATCTCCTATTAGCTGTCAGAGTTCTGGATGCCGTCTGTGACGAGACGATGGCTGCTCACTCATTTTCAATACATTACCCATGCAATATTTAAGGAATGTGCTTGTTTTCACATTAACAATGGTACAATTTTAACCTCAGGCAATCAGATTTTTTTTTAATCTGATGAAGAAAGGGAAGAGGATTATGCAAAAGATTATTTTTGTTTGACTGGTAGCACAGCTTTGGTTTTATGGACCCTCAAGAAAAAACATTAACATGTTCACATTAGTCAATACATGACCTAACAATGAGCAACATATTTGTTACAGTGTATATTAATCTTTGTTAACATCACTAAATCAAAATGCAACTGTTCATTTTTAGTTCATGTTAGCTCATCTTAATTAAATAATATGGACGGATATAGGTTTTGATTGTATTTGTAAATGTTGAAATTAAGTAAGATTAATAAATTGCCTTAGAAGTCATTTTAATTGTTAGTTTATGTTAACTAACGTAGTTAACTTATGTTTACAAATGGAACCTTAAAATGTAACCACAAGAACTGATCAACCACAGTTTCCACCAAAATAACATGCTGTACATGAAGTAATTAAAAATAAATAATTTAGTTAAATAAATATATTTACGCTTATAATAACAGCATATAAAATAAGCAAATGGACATAAAAGCAAACAGATGCATATAAATGAAATGCGTGAACTAATAAATAAATAACATTAAATGCATAAATAACTAAACAAATTAATAAATATCATATAGACAAAATGCATACATAAAATAGACACATAAAAAGGAACAGATATACACAGTAAAAAATGCATCAATAAATGTATAATTCATAAATAAAGTAATTATGCATTAATAAATATTTATTTTATTAATGCATATTAATTTATTTATGCATTATGCATATGAAATAAATTACCAAATACACAAACAAACAAACAAATAAATGAATGCATGTCACAAAAAAGACTGAAAAATGTTCACACAGGCTTTAGCTATTTATTTAATCTAAGGAACTATCATTTCAGCCAGACAGTTATTGAAGCCATTTAGATTATTGTAGTTTAATGCAAAAAAAAAAAAAAAAGAAAAAAAGAAAACAACAGTATAGGTAAAAAGAAAATACAACGATTACATTAGCGATTAGCAGTTTATGCAACTACAATGCTTTCACATATATCTTATGAATATTCAGCACATAACAAAGCCCTAATTGATACTATAATAAAGCAATTACTGAATACAAGAAAAAAAATGTTGAAAATGTTCTCACCCCTTATTAAAATTAAAACATCTTGGTGGATTTGTTTCTTACAAACACGCAGCTTTTAACTTCTCGACATGTTAACTTATGCACTGGAGTGGTGTGGATTACTTGTGGATTCTTGTGATGTTTTTATCAGCTTTTGGACTCTCATTCTGACGGCACCCATTCACTGCAGAGGATCCACTGATAAACAAGTGATGCAATGCCACATTTCTCCAAATCTGTATTGAGCATGAAAAACTCATGGCTTGAGAGTACATTTTCAGCAAATGTTGAACTATTATTTTGAACAGCTTTCAGATGACTGTGGTGTTCATTTCTTTTTTTGATGACAACAAAAAAGTAACTTACTATTTTAGCACTATAATAACTGCAGTAACTGTGGTATTTTGGCAAACTATATAAACCATGACGGCTTTTTTACAGGATCGTGACCAGCTAAGATCTGCACAAGAATCTGTTCTGTCTGTGGGATATATTTCTGATGTCGATTGAGGTAACAGACAGAATGGCTAACAACATGAGCTAGTGGGCTCTAAAACCCCATTTACTGACTCTGCAGAGCTCTATCTACTTCACGAGGTGTTATGAATGACCTAAGGTGGTCGAGTCCTGGGCTGTGACCACACAGCTCTATTGTGAAATGAAAATGTGCACCTGGGAAAGCCATATTAAGCTGAAACTGAAGTGACGTATTCTTGACCTTTAAAATGCACTTTGACTCTTCAGTTACATTTTTAAATCACATTTATTCTGCAGAAAGCATCCTTATCTTCTATTTTTCCTTTCCACAAGCAGGCTTGAAACATCATTATGCATTTTTTTCGAGGAGTCACATTCCTTACTGGTTGCCCTTTTAATCTATTCCTCTAAGACCAGGTTCTGGATGAGCCCACAGTTGAGAGGAATGTTTAACGGGTCGCTCTTTGTCCATCTACACAGCCTGAAGGAGGATACAGAAAACAAATAAGCCCATTAACAGCCTGAGTTTGAGAAAGTGACCGACCAGGCAGACTGGTTGATAGTTATGTTATGTCACAACTTTGTGGCTTCTTGAATATTAATTAGGCTAATTCATTTTGATTAGCTTACTGTAAGTAACTTTTTTTATAAAGTGATGTACTGATTGGGTTTTAATAAAGCATTTGCTTTCTACGGAAATCTCAAGAACTTATTAAAATGATAAATAAAAATGAAAAGTCTTAAACAGCAATTTGAATAGTACATTTAATGCATACCGTATTTTCATTAAATGAATCTTAATTCTCTTTTTTAATTAATACTGCAAAACCAAAACAAACAAGATATGAGATATTACTTATGTCTAGACATTAAGTTTTGTAGTTTTGTTAACAGTCTATAGTATTAAAAATAATAATATTAATTAAAACAATGTAACAAAAATTTGTCAACAAAAATGTCAACAACTTATTCACATTACAATTAGAAATAAAATGTGCATAGTCATGTGAAAAGCAATTTAATTGCAATTTAAAGCATATGGTTATTTTCTACATAGAAATAAGTTCTAAGTTACACAATAAGTAATTATTTTCAATAATCTATAATAACTATTTATAATTAGAATCTTCAGTAATCTTCGATAATGATTTGAGATACATACAGTACATCTATCTATCTGTCTTCAGTATCTATCTGTCTGTCTATCTATCTATCTATCTATCTATCTATCTATCTATCTATCTATCTATCTATCTATCTATCTATCTATCTACAGTATCTATCTATCTATCTATCTATCTATCTATCTATCTATCTATCTATCTATCTATCTATCTATCTATCTATCTATCTATCTATCTATCTACAGTATTTATCTATCTATCTATCTATCTATCTATCTATCTATCTATCTATCTATCTATCTATCATGAATAGTAAAATTTTATAATAAATACATAAATAAATAAATATCATGGAACATGCATAGTTGTACCCAATGAACACAAACGCCTGATGTTTTGATTGGTTTTGGAAAATCTGTGAGGAAAATCCTAAATGAAAATTACCCCATGATTTACTCACCCTCAAGCCATCCTACTGTAGGTGTATATGACTTTCTTCTTTCAGACGAATGCAATCAGAGTTACATTACAAAAAACACAGGCTCTTTCAAGCTTTATAATGGCAGTGAATGGCTGTTGTGATTTGAAGCCCAAAGAAATGCATTCAACCATTATAAAAAGTACTTTACATGTATCCGAAGCGTTAATACATGTTTTTTGAAGCGAATCGATGGCATTGTGTAAGCGTAAGCTCCGGTGAGAAGTGATGAATGTGAAAGCACACAGGAGAGAGCAAAACAAAACACCAGTCACAATTTAGAATTACACAATGAGTACGTTTACAGAGACATCAGTAATCTAATTATTTACCTTATTCTGAATAAGACAATATTATGATTAAGGTGTTGACATGGGGTCAGTTTCACAGATCACAGTTCGTCTTCTGTAACGTAAAGTTTTGGGTGTTTAATTTTTAATTTTAACGAAATCTTCAATTATATGTTGTGTTATATGTGAAAACTGATGACAATAGATTAAAATGTGCCTTCTTGCATGAAGCCATGCTCTTTCATTTGCCGTCAAACGATTGACCACTTCTGTGTGTGTATCCTGTCACAAAATGAGGTGAAAAGTCCTACACGACGGTAATAGTGTGATTAAGGCAGGTGTGGAGTACTTTTAATGATGGATGAATGCACTTTTTGGGACTTCAAAATCTAGACCCCCATTCACTGCCATTATAAACTTGAAAAGCCTGGACATTTTTAATATAACTCTAATTGCATTCATCTGAAAGCCTCAAGTCATATACACCAGTGGCTTGAGGGTAAATCTCGGTGCAATTTTCATTTTTGGGTTTAGCATCCCTTTAACAAACACCCAATTTAAGATGTTGGAATTATTAATGACAATAACCAGTAAAGGTTTTTGAAAACAGAAGTAAAGAATTGGTGTATATATGAGGGATGTAGGTTTAAATCCAGCCTGCAAAAAAAAACAAAAAAACAAGCATTAATCCACAAACTGCCAATAGACTGAACATTATATCTCTACTAAATTAATGTGCAGCCAAAAATAAGCTACTGCACTACACTTAAATTAGTTACTGAAGATCTATTTAAGAATATTTATGTGAAGAATTTGCTGTATGTTATATAACAAACACACTATGTGAATAGCAGCAAAACTGCTGTCATTATCAAAGCAGCAAACATCTGTTGTGATCTGAGTTTGAGCGTCAGAGAGCTGACAGCACGCATGTAGGGAAGCCGTCGATAGCCCCAGCCAACTACTAAGGAATCTTTTGATATTGTGCAGCGCGGGGGGGTTGTTGGGGGGGGTTGTTGGGGGGGGTTGTTGAGTCCCCAGCATGAGAGTGGTCTTCCAACAATGCCATCAGTTTCCACTACATACCTGTTGCCATGGACACCCCACCAATAGCAGGTGAAGATCAGGACGGGGAAATCTCAGGAAAGGTGAAAGGGAAAGCTGTTCTTATGCATTTGATAGGCTGTTGTGGGGCGATGCTAAGCAGGGTGGCTGCTTATTGGTCTAAGTCAAGAGAAAAATTATAATGTTATTTAAATAAAGCATTTATTCATAACGGTGTGTAGCACTTCCTATATATACAAAAATAAATAAAAAATAAAAATTACACACATTTTTTGTAGTTTTTAATTTTACTTATATAATATAATATATATATATAATATAATACTATATTATATTATATTATATTATATTATATTATATTATATTATATTATATTATATTATATTATATTATATTATAGCATTTTATTTATATAAATGTGTGTGTGTGTGTGTGTGTGTGTGTGTGTGTGTGTGTGTGTGTGTGTGTGTGTGTGTGTGTGTGTGTGCGCGTGTGTTTATGTTACTGTTAAATTATGTTTTTATTTCTGAAAATAAATACATGGTTATGTATTAAACATCACTAATAGAGATGGTTACCTTCATGACAGTTGTTATTTTTGTAATGGATCATAATGAATCATAAGCCCTGTGTTGTCTCATTATTAAATAAATAAGGGTTTTTCATCATGCTTGTATGTTCATGCAGTACATAGGGCAGAGATTTGTCACGGAAATCTGACCTATATCTGAGTATCTCGCACCGCTGGGACAACAGCACACGCTGGAGAACAGACAGTGTTGAGAAACGCACTTCAAAGAGAGCCATTGTGACTGTAAAATGACTAATGCCACTGCTTGCCAGATCCACAACGCTTCTGTGCGCTCGGAGTGGGAGTTTGGCTGATGTTAACGGTTTAACAGTCATTATATCAGCTAAAACTCTCTCTCTCTCTCTCCTTATGTCTGATTCGGGCACTGACCGCAAGCTGCCAAAAGCATTTTTTCAGTTCATCTTCAAAGCATCAGAGCCACGGTTTCAGCTCATTGTTCGCAAGAACTGGAAGCAGGTAGTTTACAAGAGAAGTCTTTCCCCAAACTTACGGCTGCGCTTTACTCTGGGTTACTGCCAGCTGATAGCAGAGAGGTTGCTATGGAAACAGCCAGGACTTATCGTGGAGGAGGGGATTCGTTTTATCACCAAGTGTCAGGCTGGAAAGTGCAAATATCTTTAGTACAACCATCATATGTTTGTTTTGATTCAGCAGAAAAGAAGAAGCTTGATTTATTTTAAAAAGTGTCCACCAGATATATCTCACAAAACTCGCTAAAGTAATGTTCAGATTACATCTCACCCCAATATCAAAATAATATTGCACATAAAGCATAAAGTCTGTGTTTAGAGACCATTAGGATGACATACATTTTTTTCCAGGATATTTAGGCACATTTTCCATATTTTTGTACTGTAATCTAGTGACAGCTGATGAAAAAAATACAGTTAAAAAATGTACAGTACAATTTACAAATCTAAATTAAAAAATGTTTTATAAAACTAATTATAAATTAGATAATATTGTAATGACAAATTGTATAAATTATATTAAAAAAAAATGTAAATTGTGATGACATTAATCTTAAATACATATATATATATATATATTCTGGTTAAATGAGACCTGTAAGCATTTTCGTTCACCCATTGACATGTTTTCCCAAATTCTTTCCTGTCCAATTCTTATTTACTCCTACAGTAAATTAGTTTGAATTGTTACGGCTGTTCAAGATCAGCCTATACTAAACTATATCTAACCCCCCAAAAAAGATGTACAATAATTGTTAAAGTGATCTGTGTAATGTTCCTTCCTAAACTTACTTGAATGTTTGTTTGCTGATAATATCAATGTGTACCCTTGCAAAATATTAAAAGGCACAGAGCCAAGTTATTAAGAATGAAAATACAAAAAAAAAATACATTTAACCGAGAGAGAGAGAGAGAGAGAGATGCTATCTGTCTGGTTACCTGCTTAATCCAAAGCTGATCTGCAATTGTGACAGATCTGTGGTTGGTTTTGCTCATGCTTTCGATTTTTCACCTGGTATGAAAAGTAAACAAGAGTTTGTTTTCAAAGGATTTCCTTCCATCTCATAAAATCAAAAAGATTTAACAATAGATGATACGAAGAGAATGAGAAAAGCTGAGAGAAACGGTAACAGAAAAAAAAAAACAATGGGAAAGATGCGAGCGGCATGATAAAAGGATGAATCAGAGCCAAATTATTTCCTCAAAGTTAAACAGAATCATTCTAACATTTGTAAGATTAAAATCAGTTGAATGAGAACAACGGCAAAATGTACTTCCTCCTCAGATATTATTAATCATGTGTTGTTTGATCTGAAATCAAAGCTGGATTTATCTTTAAAGGAAAGGAATAAAAATGAAATGTTTGTCATCATTTACTCACCCTCATGTTGTTTCTAAGCCCATATGACTTTTCTTCTGTAAAACACAAAAAGGAGATGTTACGCCATCAGTAACTTGGTGTGGCACAGCGAAAGGCCCCATTTTCAAACCTATCATAAAAATGAATGAGATCTGAGAAGATTATCAGTTGAATAACATCTTAAATTTGTGTCTGTTCCTCACACAAAGCTATCAAATGACTTCAGAAGATTTTAAATATAGTGCACAAGCTGTATGGACTACGTTTATGTATAAATCTCCATCTGCACAATTGGGTTTTTACAGTGATGCCATAGAACCATTTTTGGTTACTCAAAGAACCATTGCTCTTAGTGTGAAGAACATTTTCACAATCTGAGGAACATTTTTCACTACAAGAAACCTTCTGAGCAATGGAAAGGTTCTACTAATGTTAACGCTTCTTCATTGATGCTAATAAAGAGCTTTTATTTTTAAGAATGCACTTTTATTGTATGGCAAAGGTGTCGCTTGGACCTGCCTAGTAACCTAAGTTTCACAGAAGAAATTCAGTTATATGGTTTTAAACATGAGAGCCGAGCAAGAATGGCAGAATGTTCAGTTTGGAAGATCTGTTCCTTTAAATGTTCTTCTCTGTCTCAGATCTTCTGTAAGGTTTCTCTTTGCTGATGGTTTGTCACCTGCGAAATGAGATGATGAAAAAATGGTGTTGTCTGTTAAAGTGTCAGCCGCACTGCTTGAGCCTCGCCTTTTGAGTTATTTCAGGATTAATCGATGCCTGAGTCTTCATTGCGTGAGGCACAAAGATAGATTTTGCATCCTCAAACTTTGACAGTTTTACAAGAAGTCCCTTTGGTCAGTGCTATATGGGTACCAGCACACGTCAGCATTGTGTCTGTGCACCTGTTACGCTGCCTACATCACGACAGGAATAACAGATCAAGCAAAATGACTCATGAAACATGTGGGTCGGGACTAGACTTGATTTTCATTCCTTAAAACTCTCCCAGGATGATGATAATGAAAATTTTGGTCAAGCAGAAGAGCTTAAAAGTGGTTTTAACACACATTAAATAGTCATTTAGCACTTCTGTCTCAAACAACCCAGGGCCCGGTTCTCCAAAACGTTCTTATCGCTAAGTAGTTCTTAACCTATTCCTTAACCTCTCTCTTAACCTTATGGCACGGTTCCCGACACGTTCGTACGCTAAGTATATCTTCTGTAAGTCACACTTTCGTAAGGTTGGTCTGGACCAATCGTAGCTCTCTCTTAGCGTTATTTGAGCTCATGACGCTACTGTACAGCAGTCTTTAGCAACCAGCGCAGCGAAGTACAAGTCAAACTATGGTATGTTGACAATTTTGTGGCTCAACAATGATTTTCTGTTATTTTTTAAGACTCATAATAAATTATGTTCGCAATGGATACAGGCCTATTTATGAAGTTGACTTTATGTGGTTACAGAACTAATAAGGTGGTAATTAGCCTAGGCTTTTTCGTAATGTAATTAAAGCGAATTGGCAATCATTTTTTTGATAATTAAAATCTGGCAAACAATTTGGCTCTAAATGGCTAAGATCTTTAAATGGGTAAGCATGGTGGTGTCCAGTAAGCGACCAACTATGGCAGCGATCCAACATGTCCTTGTATTGAATAAAAGACGGAGCCGGACTCGGAGCCGTTTAGTCCATGTCAGTTTTTTTATTCGGCAAAACTTAAGCCCTTTTGACATTTTGCCTGACGTGGCTATATTAAAAAAATCCCCTCCCAAGACAACTCATTGTGGAGCAGCTGGACCTTCCCAGACCTGCGCTGGCCAGACTAATGCGGCGAAATCCTGCTTCAAGCCCTGAAGCCCAGCGCTACATTTTTTTTTTTTTTTCTGCTACAGAGAGATTCATCGAGGTCGCGGGAGAGGGCTACAGCCTAATCAAGACCTCTGTGTGGAAATGCGTCCACACTGTCACCAACGCCCTTCTGCGCCATGCCGGGGATTGCATCCTGGTGGATGGCACTCATCCCTATCGCCAATCCATCAGTGATTGATTAGGCGAAGGCTACTTATCGCGAAAGGAAGACGCGGCCATAAATGTGCAGGTTATAGTGGACCATAGGGGTGTGATATCTGACCTGGTGGCAAGGTCCAGCAACACTTCAAGTTCCTCTGACGAGAGGCTTGGTGCCCTTTTTTACGTTGCTTCCCCAGCATATTTTGTATCTAACTCTCTCTCTCTCTCTCTCTCTCTGTTCATTGTAGATAGGTTGCTTTTTATTAAAAACATAAACCAATTGCAATCAATACCGCATTAAACAGAAGTAACTGCAGCTGCTTGCCAATCAATTCTAATTGTAAAGTACCTTGCCATTAATATAAAAGTGTATTATATAATTTTTATAAGTCGTTAAACCCATGTCAAGAAGCGGCACAAGTGGCACAACGGGATGGATGATTAGCGAGGGATACCCGGTTTGTCTTACCGTCACAACATATCGTGTGAACATATTACTGACCATTTGATAATTTAATTTATAGTCTATATTTTACTGATAACTTAAACTACGTTAAAATAAATGTTACTGTAATAATTTGAGGAATGTTTCATTTGCATAGAACGTGTTGTCTTTCTTAACGCTGTATTGCACCTTCGCGTGAAGTGGAAAATCGATTCATGAGCAATCGATGCCAGCTAATTCAGCACCCTGACTTTGGACAGCGCTCTTGTAACGTCGGACGTAAGAGGCAGCGTGCTAAGAAGCTTCCTAAGGGACACTTCGGGTAACACATTTAGAAACATCAACAACTTTGGTAAGATATATCTTTCGATGTCTTCTTAGAGCGCTAAGAGTGAACGTTATCGGGGAACCGGGCCCAGGTTGCTTGCTTAAGGGTACAATGGCAATCGCTGATAGATTGTTCCTCAGTGGAATATTTATTTCTCTTCTGCTTTACAGAGTAAACTAGCAGCGTTTCCTAAAATAAAAACAACCAATGAAACAAAATCCTGTGAAACCCTTTAGAGACTGTGATTTAGAGGCTCAGAGTCTCTGTTTGATCCCCAAACAACGAGAGCCATGAACCATCTCCATCATGCCCTTGAGCAAAGAACTTAACGGTCCCTGTAATGGAGATATTCATTCATGACGTCAATTTGTAGTTCAACATGGAAGGCTAATTCTAAATGGTTAGTCTCAGGAACTTAAAATAGGAGTTCAGAATAGTGTTTTTTGATTTATGGGTAAAATAAAGCCTGTGGATAATAGTACTGGAAGAGATTTAACAAAGTAGTAAAAGTTGCTAAATAAAGTTCCTGACATTTACCTCTGTTCTGCACAATTTTGCAGCTGAAATCCAATCATTCCGAAATAAATCTGTGTAATTGGGAGCATAACATCAGGGTGAAAAAGATCCCCAAGCTGATTTAGCTCATGTTCAAGTTGGTTACGGAAGTTTGCCACACTGACCAACAGAAAGGTGCTTGGTTTGAAAGTGACTTCTGCTTTATACTTCTTTATGCTATTGACAATAGGCCTTTTTCGCATGTGACCTAGGATCTACATTGATAGTCTGATATTTCAAGCATAAAAATGTGCACCCTTAAGTTCAAGAGCTCTTACTGAGACACATGTTAGCAGTCATAATGGTTTAAAAATGTACATTTGACAAATTAAATGTCTAAATGTTTTTTTGTTTTTGTTTTTGTTTGTTTGTTTGTTTGTTTGTTTTTCTTTGGAGAACAAGATGTGAAAGTTTAAGTAATGTTAAACACAGATGTTGTTTTACTTATAAATCAATAACTTCTGTGAACCCATGGTTAAAATATGCTAATTATCAAAAGCTAATCTTTTGATTGCACCAATCTATTGCAAAATCAAACAGATACTGTGGTAATTTGGATTCTGTGTGTTTGCTACTTTTTTTAATCTTTTTTTGAAAACCTAACACTGATTGGGAAAGTTGTGGCCTTATGGTTAGAGAGTTTGACTCCTTACCCTAAGGTTGTGGGTTTGAGTCTCGGGCCGGCAATACCACAACTGAGGTGCCCTTGAGCAAGGCACGGAAACCCCAACTTCTTCCCTGGGTGCCGCAGCATAAATGGCTGCCCACTGCTCTGTGTGTGTGTTCACTGCTGTGTGTGTGCACTTTGGATGGGTTAAATGCAGGGCACAAATTCTGAGTATGGGTCACCATACTTGGCTTTATGTCACTTCAATTTCACTTGATTGTTTGTCACTTGTCAGTCCTAACAGGAAAACTTCAACAGTGTTGCTTTGATCAAGTCCTCATTAGTTACTTTGGACCAGGGTCATGACAAGCTTTCAGGATTGGTGAGGTCCTGCAAGGCCATGTCATGGGCCCGCTGTCGATTTAGTTTAGCACTACCAAAGCTGTATCTCATCACTCCCACAACCCTAGTCTCTCCTCACCCTTTAGCCCCCAGTCCAATAAAGGCTTCTCCCTCAACCCCATGCCCCCCTCACCCCAGTTCAACCAGTCCAACTGTGATCAGTGGCTAAGCCATCCAATTATCCAGTGAGGAGAACAATAAGCTCAAAATAACAGTGAGCTAGAGAACGTATTCTCTGGCCTCTCTGACGTCAGGCTAGCCATGGCAACTAGCCGGCTCTACAGACATCAAACATTCCTTTTTATTAAGATCAAAGCTTCAGTCTTCCCAGAATATAATAATTTCTGCGTGACCTGTCGGAGAGCACTAGGAAACAAAGATTGGTGTGTATTTAAGAGAGATTGGATGGGTCATTTCATCATATGGATGGACACTCAAACACATGTTTGCAAAGGTTAACAAGCTCAGTCCAGTCCGGTCAAGTCCAGCTAAGATATATATATATATATATATATATATAAGATACAGAACAGCATTTCAGCTCTAAGATCCATCACACCGACACTTCTGCCAGGAATGTTTATGTCTGTTGGAAAGCAGTGGATGTAATTTTGTTTGTGAAGTGATGGATGGTGTAAAGTGTGTGTGTGTGTGTGTGTGTGTGTGTGTGTGTGTGTGTGTGTGTGTGTGTGTGTGTGTGTGAGAGAGAGAGAGAAAGTGAGAGACCCCTCAGGGCACAGATGACAAATCAAATCTAATACATTGTGTTTCTTGCCAGTGATTCTCTTTTCCCTACCACTGTGCACCTGTGTACCACACACACACTGTTCAGAAATGAGTTTCAAGTTGTCCACATGACAGAAAGATGTGACATGCATGCGAGTGACCAATGACAGTTTGTAAAACCCAGTTATATTTTGTTATTATTATTAATATCATTACTGTTATCATCTTTCTCAAATATGGAAGCTTGTTTCCACCATAGGGTAAAAACATAAAAATTAAGAAGTTACAAAATTAAGAAAAAATTAAAAAGGTAATTATGACTTTTTATCTTACAATTCTGACCTTTTTCCTTTGAATTCTGAAATTATATCTTGCAATTAATTTTTTTTCGGCATGGAATACAAATTATAAAAGGTAATTGCAACTTTTTAGTCGTACGTTTCAGACTTTATTATTGCAATTCTAAGTTTATATCTGAAGTTGCAAAATGACGTGAGTAGGTGTCTCTGAGTGATAAATAGATAAATAGAATTCTGTACGTTTCTGTCATGTTTGCACATATAATCGAGATATGCAGATGAACTTATTCTTGGAATACAGACGGCACAAATAAAGAGCTGAAAATAGCTCACATCGGATGTTTTCACCCTCTTCGGAAGAGCATCTGTTTAGAGTTCATTTAACAGTTATCAGTATCTATTGATAATATTTGGGGGGGAATATGATGATTTCTCGCTCGTTATGATGATTTGAATTTGAAAATAGCGCCAGGGCGCCACCCTCGAGAACCGTTACGACATGGTTTACGGCACCGATATCGAACGCTCATTGGTTCTTACGTAATTCGTCACAGATTGCGACATACCGTGTTTCAGTTGATAGACATTTGAAATCAGTACTGCGCCGGTGCAAGGCGGGAAGGAAGTCGACCAGAAGTTGAAGTCAGCCGCGTGCCGACATCTTGTAGCAGAACTTCACTTGCGTTGGCATCCCATTGACTCCCATTCATTTTGTCATCACTTTGACAGCGAATAACTTTACATCTGAGGCGTTTAAAGACTCCATTTGTCCATTATTTATTTCTAAAGATACACGACAATGTATAAAGGGCTCCATTACCTTCTATGTTACATTATGGCCCCGTAGAAACAGTTTTTGTAAAAATAGGCTAACGGTTGCGTCATAACCACTCGACTCTCTGTCTCACAGTAGAGAAATTACCGTACAGACAGGAGGAGAAGCTCACAGGCAATCGGGGAGACGTCAAGAGAGAAGCCCATAGATACAAGCCCTGGGGTTAAATTTTAAAATACTATACAAAATAATTATTCAGAATATTAACTCCTGCTCACTCACGCCAAAGAACTCCCCGCTCAAGCTCGCCGTCTCTGCAAGATTAACGATGGCAGTTTGCACTCACAGCTACTAGAAGATTTACATCTGTCAGACAGGTTGCTGATGTCATCAAGCTTAGTTTGAGTCTGCGCGTCAGAAACGGAAGTGCTAAAAATCGCTAAAAATGGGCTTCACTTATCTCAATTGAATTCCAATGGGGTCGCTGTGTCCATTTCTTTTACTGTCTATGGCTGGTGCGCCTTCACGGAGAGAAGACAGATACATAATTTCACGGATTAATAAATTAAATTCTGCTCTGTACCCTAAAAACTATTACCTCCAGAGAGGACTGCGACTGGAACTCATTATCATTTGAACTACTTTTGGTACCAATTTTGATATTTTCGCAAAAAATAAATGATTAACGTTACGTTTGTTTGTCTGTTATTCGTTTATTTATAACAGTAACATTATGTACAGTACTTTTAAGAAATGGTTATGGGTGAGGGGTAGGTGGATTAACGTTACGTAACGTTAGGATTAACGTTAGTGGCTCAAAATAACGTTTTAATGTTATATTTTTATTAAAATTGTTATTATTCTACAAATTTCTGTCCATTATGTTTTATTCTTTATAAAATGGGTAGGTTTAGGTTCGGGTGGGGTTTAAGGATCTTACATTTATCCAAAAAATTATAAAAAGGGAAAATATACATAAGTATTAAACAAATTAATCAGATATGTATTGAAAAGCAGCTTCATGAGCAAATTTCTATGGATAACTGACTGGTCAGAGAACACGTTCTATCTGTACCTATTTGAGGTTGTTTTTACGTAAATTTAGGTACGTATCGAACCTGTAATTACATCCAGATAATACGTAAATGACACTGTAAATACGCAAAGGCACATACGTATTGGACAGTTTTAATTTACGTCTAAATATGTACGTTTTGATTGTGAGATCAGGCTGGTGTGTGTTCACTGCTGTGTGTGTGCACTTCGGATGGGTTAAATGCAGAGCATGAATTCTGAGTATGGGTCACCATACTTGGCTGACTGTCACGTCACTTTCACTTTCATCTAGTAATATCAATATCTATATTTAGTAATATCAAACGAGACCTGAGATAATACAGGGTTATTGTTGGTCCAAAAGATTCAGCGATGTAAATTCAAAATGCTTCACACTGAGAAATGTTTCACAGGACATAAAAGTAACACTAATCAACACAGAAAACATTACAGTCATTTTCTTACATGAAAAAAAAAATGTTATTGGTGTTTTTTTTTTTTTTTTGCAATGATTTTGTAGGAAAATTTGTACAATACTGCAGAATGGATGTAAAATACTAACTAAATGAAGACATAGCAACTAATTATATAGTTAAGTACATATGATGGAAATATAAACAAATTTGAATAAATATCTAAATGTGGAGACATAGAAAAGGAGTTTTAAGTCATAAGGCTGTATACATGTAAATCAGTAATATTTATAAATATGAGTTATTATCATAAGTGTGGATATATAAATGTACCCCCCCCCCCCAAAAAAAATATATGTACACACACACACACACACAATTAGCATATAAAATGAAATATGATTATATTTAATTACTATATTTATATAATTACATATAAATCACACGTTACTGATACACAAATAAATAATAAATATACATTTTATAACTGTATTTTTTGTTACATTACTGACTATATAATTCTGATTGAATTATTGTTATATTAAAACATTTTTTAGAAAGTTAAATCATAGTACTTTGTATTTTGAAACATACACTGATATAATAATATCAGATATAATATTTGTTTTTAATGAGGTATCTTATACAATTGTATGTTTGTATTTGCTGACGCTAATGTCTTGTTTTGTTTTCTAATATGTATATTGTATAGAGATTTGTGGTGTATTATGTAATTTATGTTCTGTCTTTTATGCATTGAAACTTTTGGCCGTCAGTCTTGGCCAGGACTCCCTGGGAAAAGAGCTATTGTAACTCAATGGGACCTTTCCTGGTTAAATAAAGGTTAAATAAATAAATAAATAAAAATATATTTAAACTCACAAGGGACAGAGGATGGGTGGAATTTCTTCAGTTACACATGGCCCAATTCTGTAGAGTTTTCTCTAGAGTTGAGATGCAGAATCCATGTGGGCCTTTGGATCACTGATCTGAAACAGAAGTTCATGAAACTTGAGGACTCCAGAGAAAAGTTGTGTTAGTCTGACACAAAACTACTCGAGACTGCCGTCCCATCATTGTATCACTGGATTCTCTGTGACAGCAGGCTTAAGGTGGCCACTCCGTCAAGAAAACTCATTTTGCTTGACAATTGAGAAGCAAGTGCTATATAAACTCTTTTCTGTTGCTGTAGCTTTTTCCATGGAGAACATCTGAAGGTCGCAACCTAGAAACAAACACAAACTGCTTGATTATTCAGAAAGGGAAGTCAATATTCCTCACTCGGCTCTGAATGTGATGAATTCCTTTCCTCTTTTGGATTTGACTGACGTCTAGAAACAAAAATGTCTTGCATACACTGTGTATAGAGATTCCACTGGAGTCTTCCCCATTGAGAAGTTAATAAAATCTAAATAAAACCTCTATATGTTATAATAATATGCAGCGCCTTCAAAGATTCCCCTCAACAATTCAGCCTGATCTCAGCAATGCATCTGCCAGAAACATAATAATTCCCATTTGAGCCAACAGCCTTCAAATATGTTGAGCTTCTTGATTTAATGAAATGTTAGTTGATTCATGGTCCAGATGGAATCTGTGGTCTGTTTTCACATTTTCTGGGCTGATTTTAGGAGAACTTAAAAAATGGAATTAAACCAGGGCTGAAAATATATATAATAACAATTTTTATATATACATTTAATAGAAATAGACAAATGAAATATAAAAAAACTGGAAAATGTAATTATTTTAAAATTATAATTACTTTTATATAATAAGTGTACAATTTATTTATATTAGAACAATTTAATACATTATATATAAAAATAGAAATACACAATGAAATACTAGAAATAATATTATCATTTATCCTTTTACAAAAGTGGTAAACAATATATTTTAACACTTTATACTGTGCTATACAATTTAATATTGTATATTAAAATTGACATATACAATGAGATGTTAAAAATAGAAATGTTGTTTTATAATTATATTTTATAATTGCATTTATTTTGATTATTACCATTATTAACAATAATATATTTTTACGTAAGTTCACAATATAACTGAAATAATTACATTTTTAAAATTATATTTTATAATTACATTAGATGTAATACTATTAATACTACTACTAATAAATAATAAGTATAATTTTGTATAATATTATACATTTTAAAATACTAATATTTTAGAACCATTTAATATATTTTAAAATGGATATAGACAATGGAATTTTGAAAAATAAACATTTTAAGTTATTTAATCATTTATTTTATAGGCTAACTACTTTTAATATATAAAATTACTTGCAATATTTGCACCTGTAATATAAAAAATATTAATATTATTAACATTGTTATTATTATGTAGCCTATTCTATATCTGAAAATCTTCATTTGCATAAAAAAAATGCTTTTCGGTGTGG
The DNA here is from genome assembly GCF_963082965.1 of Carassius carassius. Classification (NCBI taxonomy): domain Eukaryota; kingdom Metazoa; phylum Chordata; class Actinopteri; order Cypriniformes; family Cyprinidae; genus Carassius; species Carassius carassius. The sequence continues at coordinate 2,213,238 of NC_081804.1, read as the reverse complement.
GAAAAAATACTTCTCCTCGTATTCTAATCAGTCTTGTAAATTGTGGAGCTCTAAAGATTTCTTTCTCTCTCTCATTTTTATTTTGTTGCTTCCACAGTATTATCCATTCCAGGAAACCATTGTGTGTCATACGATGCCAATGACATCTCTGAACAGTTTTGCTATTAGCAGTCTACAGGTCACACCAAGGTTGGGACTCTGCTTTGTTCACATTTCCAAAATCAGGATCATACCTCTTGGATCGGGACCGGGATTGATTTAGCCTGGATTCTTTGAAACTTCATTTGCTCTCCAGAGGCTTGCAGGACTCAATCCAGGCCACAAAAAGTGATCATAAGAGCAGTGGTGAAATCAGCCCAGGAAATGGGTAATTTAAAGCCTCATTCTCTAGATTTAGAAATATATTTCATTGCTTCTGACAAGAAGTGACTCAAAAAGTCATATTATGAATCATAAGGAAAAGCCCGGCCAAAACTGAAGCCAGACTACCAGGTGTATTGAATTTATCGGCACCAGACATAAGAGTGGTTTTTACTGCCAATATGATTTGCAATACAACCTACTTTCTTATTCCAAACCTGGATTGGGACTTTCTTATTTTCTCTATAAAAATGACAGGGTTCAGAATAAACCTACGGCATTGCCCTTGAGTGAATTGGGGGGGGGGTGATGCTCCCACAGTACAGATAACATTCAGATTCATTCCCTGAGGTCCACAAGATGACCTTTAACCTGTGTGTAAGTAATGAGCTGGTCACCTTATTCAACAATGACACCCTTCCCTCACCGTCTTGAGCCCACGGGAATTGATGTGTTGTGTTCTGTGTGTTTTCTGTGTTAAAGAAAAATCTATAATTGTTCGGGCACAGAGCAGAATTGATCCCGGCAGTGGCTTTTTCACCCTGATTATATTACAGTCAATGAGCTCTAAAATTTCACTTGGTGGACTCAAAATGTGTTTTCTGATTTATTCATTGTCATTTAGTCAGAGGTTCAAATTTACTCTAATTTGTTTCATGGCGGGACTTTGATTTTTGTTTCTGCAAGTTAATTTAGAGAGGTAGTTTTCCTTGTGGAGTGCTATCATCTGTGTAATGAATTGTCAGATAAATAAAGAGAGTGCAGTGCTAGAAAAGCTGCATCATTTTTACAGTCAAGCTACTCTTTTATACAAGCAGTTAGCTACAATATGAGCCACTAAGAGAAATGTAGGTAAATTAAAGATTTGTCCAAAAACAACTAATAAACCAGAAAACTCGTCTAACGTAAGTCTGAACAATGATAATTGTATGTGTGAAAAAACTTCACTGCAAAATAAAATAAAAATAAATGAATACATTTTGAAAAGACTAAGACAATAAGACCATAAGAAAGAAAGAAAGAAAGAATCATTTACCTACACTGCAACCTAGTAGCGTTTGGTTACATATGTCTCAAACATCCCTTGAAAGTATAGATCACAGTGAGTGTTACGAAAAAGCCTGATTTAGCCTGGTTCGGCTGCCTGACATGTTCCACACGACCTCCATCTGCAGGTGACCTGTGAGGAGAAGACCACAGCAGGCAGAGGTCAAAGGTCATGAGCCATGACTCTCACGTGTGCACAGTGCAAAGAAAAAAGCAAAACACTTTGATAACACAATCACTGCAGCCTCAGTTCACTGTACACGGTCCAAAAAGAGCTTAAGAGAATTCAATAAGCCAACCTATAAAAGTTATATCTTTAAAAAACATTTAATCTCCAGATGCAGGATACAACAAGAACTTAATAATAATAATTAAACTAACAAAAATCACCCTCAGATCCATTGAAGAAAAGTAGAGGTCTTTGGTGAGCATCAGGGTTTCGGTCCAGAACGGTCCGTCTGATTTAATAGCTCAGACAATGTAAGTTGATCCTGCTTGTACAGTCTGGCCTGAAAAAAACAACATGAGAACTGTTCAACAGAGCCATAAACCACAGAGAACCACAGAACAGACTAAATATACGGCACAGATCCCCTCAAAACATCTGCTTTTTCTTACAGTTTTAACTAAAAAGTTTTACGATAGATAGATAGATAGATAGATAGATAGATAGATAGATAGATAGATAGATAGATAGATAGATAGATAGATAGATAGATAGATAGATAGATAGATTTTAAAGTAAAAAATGTTTCAGAAAATATATTTTTCATATAAAATATTTTTGTGCATTTTTCACAATAAACTTATTTCACTTCAGTAATAATCTTCCAAGTGTATTCAGTAAAAAGAGGACAAACTTGAATCTGTGATTCAAAGCATTTAAGATTTACAACAGTTTAGGTTGGAAATGTCATTTCATTAGGTCTATGCTAAAAACAGTGGATAGCAAGAAATAAATGGATAAATACTGCATAAACATAGTTCAGTATGGAAGCCTGTTTCTACGAGTGACTAAAATAATAAGTAAAGAAGGTAATTGTGACTTTCCATCTCACAATTCTGACATTTCTCTAGCAATTCTGCCTTTTTCTTTCTTATAATTGTGAGATATGAGCTTTCAGTTCTTGCAATTTTGACTATCACATGCAATTGCAAGTTATAGAGCAAAAATTGTGAGATGTAAACTTAGTTGTAAGAAAATTCAGTCTTTCTTCATCAGAATTAAACTCGCAACCGTGAGTTTATAGAAACGTTTTACTTTTTGCAACTAGAGGTTAGTTTCTAACCATTTCGACTCAAGTTTCCAAACTAATAAGCATCATGCCAAACAAATTTTTCATGCCAAATAACTTCCCTTGAAATTTTTCTAATTCCCTTTCAGCAAATACCAAATGATTTCATCATTACAGCAGCCTGAAACTTCAGAAGTTTCAAAAGAAACACTCACAATGACCTAAATTTCTTTATTTTCTGTGGTATGCGTAAACTGTCCTTGAGGGACTGCTTTCTGCTCTGAGATCTCATTCCGTGGATTTTCTTTTGCCCAGGAATACATTTTTAAGCAAGTGCAGAAAACTTGGGTTTGTAAACATCATGGTTCCTCGTGGCTCCGACACTACACCTGTGATTTACAGCCTAGTCTGGCTCTTCCGGTGGGTCACAGCTGAATTAATGTGCTTTGTTTGGAGCAGGATATCGTTTACTAAAACTGACAGCTCTTCCTCGAATACTGGCCCTTGACAGTACAATATGCTCTTGTGTTCGCCAATTTAATATCGTTTTGAAGGCAGATGTGTAGTGTGTGTGAGTGAATGAGAGAGAGAACCTTACATCAATTCAGAGGCACTGAAATCATAACTATATAAGCAGCAAAAAAGACCCCCGTCACACACACTTTCAATGACACTGAGGGCATAAGAGTAATTCAGTCATTAATACTGGTCTGATCCCTTGACAGTCAAACCTACTAAACATTTGTGTGTGTGTGTGTGTTTGAATAAAAGACGTAACCTTGTGTGATCCAAATACACAGAGGACACACAGAGGAGTGTCAAAGCAAATTAGATTAAAGCCTAATGAGAAGAGGAAAACACACACACACACACACACAAACACAGGTTTGTATGTCTGAGCATCTCTTTGAATCTCATTGCATTTCAATTAAGCTATAATTTAATAGCAATACATAAAATGTTTAATATCAATTTCCTTTATATTAAATAACAGTATATATGTAATATTAATATTATTTTTTAAAAAATTGGTCCATTTATGAACAACTTTAATAATGACCTTACAATTCCATTAGATGAAATATCAATGAGTGTGGGTGCAATTTTTAAAATATATATTAATAATATTATGTAAAACATACACAAATTGTATTAATTCTATTCTATTAATTATGTATATTATTCTATTATAATTAATTACAAAATATAATTTAATAATAATAATAATAATAATAATAATAGAAGAAAGTGATTTTAATCATTTAAAATAAAATGAGAACTTTAAGACCTTTTTTGGCTTTGTGATATATACCCCCTCATTCTTATTGCTGCAGCAAACAAAATATTTTTGTATTTTTTATTTTCAAGTGCAAATCACTGTAATCTGTAAATTAATTTCAATAAAAATAATTTTTAGGAGCAATAAGATTTGTATTTTTTTATCTCATTTTTAATATATTTTTTATATTTTTATAACAATACCCCCTCATTCTCACTGTTGACGCAAACAAAAACTAAAATTTAACAGATAAATAAAACATTTAAAGCATAATTCACTGTATTCCTGTGAAATAAAATAAAAAAAATTAACTACTTTTTAAGTTCACTATTTGTTTTCTTTGTGATATTACTTTTAAGACAATTAATCCCTCCTCATTCTCAATAATGTAAAGCAAACAAATGATATTAAGTACATTTTTAAGCCATAAATCACTGTATTCCAGTAGTTTAACAGTAATAAACATAATTTATTACAGTAATAATAATCTGATGAAAATAATGAATTAAAAGACCATCTGAATGCTTTAGAAATGTTAATTTTATTTATGCAACATATATTATTTGTTTTCCCATTTTGATGCACAATATGACAATGAGATTCACTCCAAGATACCATTAATTTCTGAACAACAGATCTATTGTTTATGTTATGAAATAGGCCTATATCTAACATTCATCCGAATTTTTTTTTAAATAATTAAACATACAATACCTGTATCTAATGCAATGATATGCAGACAATTTAAGCATTACTTGTCCAAATTCCATACACACACACAAACACAGATGCACAAAACCTCAAAAACAAACAATTCACACAATTCTTCCCGCACAACCTCTCTCTCTCTCTCTCTCTCTCTCTCTCTCTCTCTCTCTCTCTGAGAGCTTTACTTTCCCCTCCCTCCTTTCTCACATTGTAGACTTTCTCTCTCTCCTTCTCTCTCCATTTGGAGCTCCTGGATTCACTGGCTTTGGCTCTTCTGTGATATTTGATAGACACATTCAGGACCTAGGCTGTATCAGGATGAACTCCACATTAACGTCCACCCATAGCACTGAAAAAGAGTTTGAGGAGCAATACAAGACAAACTGACACAGATACACAGAGAGAGAGAGAGAGAGAGAGAGAGAAAGAACGCAGGATACAAGAGAAGGGATTTCTTTTCCGAGAGGGATTCCCCACCCAGGGAAACGGAGGTGAGTGCCAGCTGCTGTTTATGATAAAGAAGGAAAGAAACTAGTGTGTCCCTCATGTGGGGGACGAGTGGCTCCTTTCAATGCTGCCGGGAATGAAGAGAGACTTTATTTGGGCTTGATGTGAGGCAGATCATTTCCATAAACTTAGAGGAGAGAGGTCGTGTGTTTGGTCACACCTCTCTGTCGATCGCCAGGTGTCTTTCACTTCACTTTTGATTACGACTTTCAGATCTGATGAGAAAACAGAAGCATAAAAGTGCGTATATGCAGACAGAGAGATTCTGGTCAGTGTTTTCCCCTTTACTAAAAAGTATGATGGCATCACCATGGTCTTTTGGACAGTAATATGACCTTTTGGGCATTTTTGGATACAATATCATGGAAATATCCTTCTTAGAAAAAGAACTGGAGCAGTACCATGGTAAAGTAATGGTTTTAGATGTTACAGTACTTTATGTACTCCAGTATTATATATGTTTTTAGTATGACGGCATTACCATGGATTTTTGATGTTAAAATGATGGTTTGAAGATTTTTCTTTGGTATTACCATGTTTTTGCATATAACAGAATGGAAATACCCCCTAACAAAGTGCTGGTGTTATGTTGTAGGACTGTGTGCACTATTGGATCTACAGTACATTGTAATTAATAGTACCATGTACAAATTGTGTGTTTTCAGATGTAGGACCATGGTAATACCACGGTTTCCAGGACATGTTTTTGGGATGCAGTACCATTTATAAAAGTAGTATAGTGATACCATGGTACAGTAAAGATATCAGATGGTACTTTGACACACCATGGAATGGAAATTCATGCACCATGGTATTTACATGTTTTTTAAGGTACCTTCAAGAATATCATGGTAATACCATAGTAATTTTAGTTGCTTTCTTCTTTATGAAGGTAGTGGTTTTTGGACATGATGTAATGTTTCAACATTACCATGATCTTTATATCTCTATCCTAAAACACTGTTTTCTGGACTCTATTATGCCAGTAAAACCACAGTATTTTTGGTATCTTACAGAACCATATACAAATTGTACAGTACATGATTATGATAATCTTTTTAAAGGTTCTTGGTATTTTCATTAAATGTACGATTGGTACCACCACAGTTAAGGGCTGTCCTTCCCTCATTTCTCTCACTGAGTTGTTTTAAAGCTTAAAGGGGTTTCAGAAGTGCGCTCAACTGGCAGCAGAGTGAATCTGGTAACTTAGAAACAGGCATGTCTGAGCGCTCACACACACACACACACACACACACACAGGATGGGGGTGGTGGGTGTCTTCAGTGGAAATAAAAGGAGATTATCTGTGTTCCACCACGTGGTGTGTGAGAAGCGGTAATGATGGTATTTTTGCTGAGAAGTGTGTGTGTGTGTGTGTGTGTGTGTGTGTGTCTGTGTGTATGTGTATGTGTTCACTTGCATGTGCAAATGTGCATGAAAAAACAATAGAACACTGTGTACTAAAATCGTGTTGCTGAGCGGAACGGTGCAATCAGTCCATGAGAGCTTGTGTTCATTACTGCTCAAAGCCGGAGGTTTGTGTGTTCCTGAAGAACCTCGTTCAGACAGAAACAGTTTGATGAATTATTAATCATGTATTAGAGCATTTACATCAATAAAAGATGAAAACAGGCCGAAAACTAACATCATAGTACTCCGATTACAACCCCCGCCCAACAAATGATCCAAAAAACTTCCAAGATTTAATGCACGTCCACTGTGTGTGTCAGTGAATGCCAATCTGGAATAGAAGTTTTCTCTGACAAATTTTGTGATGCAATTAGTGCTGAAGTTTTCATCAACTTCACAGCATGAGTCTTGTGTGCTGATGGATGCTGATTTATTACCTTTTAATTAAGGACAAAACAACACAGTGGGCGTCCCGAAACACACACACACAGATCACAGATTCATAGATTCAGATCACACATACCTCATAAATACACAGGTAACAGGTGTAATGTCATTCTTGTCAGTGTCAAAGAGTTCAGATTCTCATCCTGCACAAAATTGTTTAAGCTATTAAGCATAACACAATACAAAAGATAACAATATCCTCAAATTTTGCATTCAGAAGAACAATATTCAAATTTAATTAGAATGGCATTCAAAAAGTAAATATATATACATATATATATATACTGTATATTGAGACAGTTTCTCAGCATCTGAGGCTATTTTCACAGAGAAACGGGGTAAAAGCAGGACAGAAAAGGTAAATAAACATCTAAAGGGATATAATTGATAGGCAAGCAGGATATATACGTTACATAACGAAAGATTTGAAAAACATTTTGTTAGTACATTTGTGAAACGCATACTTCTTCGGCTCAGTTGCTGTCCATTTAGCAGATGATTTTATCATCTAAAGTGACGCACAGGACACTAAGTGCAGGGACGGTCCCACTGGAGATGTCCCGGGGTTAAGAGCTCAGAGAGGAGAGAAACTGTCCATGCACTCACTGAGGCCAAATACTACTCAAGTTTCTCTAATAGTGCTTTGCAAGCACTTTAAGTCCAGCAAATAAAACTCTTCGATAAATGAACAAAGAAAGACATATTTAAATAAATGATATATATATAAAATAAATGATCTAAAAACAATTAATGATTATAAATATGTACTTTTTAAAATTAAAATAAAAAATAAAAATGTTTTCTTATTTATTTCGTATTATTTTAGTTTGTAATACAAAATGTTATAAACTGTTTTAGTAAAAATAGTTTATAACAGAAACATGCTACACAAATGTGTTTTATAACACTAAAGTAAAATACAAAATATAAAAATAATTATACCATGCTACAAAAATGTTTGTGTGTATAATTTTTGTATTTTATTTGTAGAATTTTATTTGTTTTTTTAATTTATAAGTGAAAAAAAATATGTCAATTAAAACATTATTTTTACTACAGAAACATAATGCAGAAACTGTAAAAAGAAATAAACACATACACACATACATACATAAACAAAAATAAATAAATAGTGATGGACTGTCAGATAAATTGTAAATGTAATGAACCAAGCTCATAGAATTCATACATCTCTGCCAACCTTATAAATGCAGAACTGAATCGAAATCAAGGACCAAACAGAATGTTCCGTTCCATTTAGAACCCAAAACTTTAGCTTTAATTAAATAGCCAAAAAATTTTTAAAACACACACACACACACACGGAGAGAGAGAGAGAGAGAGAATTCCAAGAGTCAGTCTCTCATGCCCATTACCATCAAAAGATCAAGTCTGGGGATGGACACCAGTCAAAGTCTCAGCCAATCAAAACAGTCACACAACAACATCATTTCCACAGTCTACACAGACCCTCTGGAGTCAAATGTTTTTCTCTGAGAGAGAAAAAAACAAAAACAAATTTATATTGTTGATTAGCTGAGATGAGGATTTTAGTTGGAATGTCTTTGGCATTTCAGGATGATCTTCCAGACTGACATTTCTCTTGACCTACAGCGCCAGCACCTATCATTACACATAATGATGCTCAAAAAGCCCTGAGGTACTTCATATCATCATGATTTCACCTGTCATGTATTTCTTTTCTACAGGCCTCTTAAACTATCAGCATCCATTATATAGAGGTCCACAGCTAATGCAGAGATGGTTTTCAGATCAGATATCTGGGCTCCCACTGTACGTCACATTATCTTGATTACTGGCAACAGAAACGTTTTCCACTGCACAATCCAGCCAGGAAATTGATTTGCATCAACATTTCAGTACCATCATCTCGCAAACACGATTTTCCGTAACTTTTCTGAAAACTAGAAGCTTAGTTTTAATGGTTGCTTGTCTCTGATGGTGTTTAAAGGTCCGAATTACATCCCGGAAGCACAAACACTAGACCACTTATCAGTAGGTTTCCTACTAAAAGCATTGATGCATTATAGGAAATGTTTCATTAATAGTCATCCTTCTATTTGCAAGACCCTTAATTACGGCGTTGCAGTAATTGTTTCCTCTCTGAGGGGCGGTGACGGACGACACAAAGACCTCAGAGCGGTTTATCATCAGAAAGACGACCAGAAACATATTATTATCCCCCAGCAGACCTGAGTTCAGCAGGGAGATCACAGATTTCAAGACCCATGTCATTACAGAAATATTCTGGGTCTGGCAATTTTGAAAGGGTCTTTAAAAGTAGAAAGCTTGTTTTTTTTAAACACAAAAATATTTATATATAGCCTACTTTTTTTTTTTTTTTTTTTTTTTGCGTATTGAATGATGTTTAATATGGCTCAGAAGAGATTACAGTACTGACAAAACAATTAGAGTGCAACTGTAGTCTTGTTGGAATAATTAAAGCCATAAAGGGATGAAACAACAGTTACGGAAATGACCCAAACATACTGACAAACACACAACATGTGTGGTGCCGTTGTTTAGAATGCCCTAGACTCAATTTAAGATGCACAAATTAAATTTAATAGTCACACGCCATCTAATCTGTGTTCATTACACATGCACGCTTAATTATTTGACTCCCACATTCGGTTTCTAACCCCTCCAACACAGAGACCTGTCCTCCAGAGCATCTCTGCTCAGTGATGGGTCCCTGAGTCATTACTGAATTAGAGAGGGGAGATGAGGGTTATCCACACCATCACAAGGCTTGTTAACACAGGGTGATTAATTGGGTTTTAATGCATAGTCATTAATAGCTGTGAATCATGTGTACACACATAAACACTGAGGGGGGAATAAACTGAGCCCACAAAATACGTTTAATTGCACAAATTTCGTTGTAGTGCCTTTTTCAAAAGCACAGTGGCTATGTGCTACACCATTATTTGATCACTATCTGATGAATTACTGCTGCCATGATCACTATAGAAGAAAACATCTCTTTAAAATAAAATTGAGTTTATCTCCTGCTTTCTGTAGGTATTAACATTAACCGTGCAAGGCAAAAAAGTCTTTTGAATAAGGGCCATTCTCTAATTAGACAAATTTACATAAAAAGGGGTGTGTTTGTTTGAAAAAGAATAACAAATTATATCATTTTACATAAAGTGTAGCAATATTCCAGTGGATTTTGCACCATTAAACTGGACTCTGGGAGATTAGTACCTAAAGTAAATAAATGCAAATAAGCAAACAGATAAGCAAAATAAATGAATAAATTGCAAAAACTAAAAGTAAACAAAAAAGTAAATAAATTAAACAAACACAATGAAACAAGCAAGCAAAACAAGTACTTAGCAATAAGCAAATAAGCAAACAAACAAATGAATAAAATGCAAATAATCAAATTAACTAGGAAATGAATAAACAGTTAAATAAATAAATAAATATAAATATATTTAGAAGTAAATAGGCAAACAAATAAATAAATCAGAAAAATAAATGAATAAATTGCAACAAAAAAAACAATTAAATTAGGAAGCAAACAATCAAACAAACTTAAAAAAGACAAAAAGCAAATAAGAAAACAAACAAGCAATGAAACAAATAAATACAATCAAACAAACAAGAATAATAAATAGCAAAATGCAAACAAATAGGCAAAATAAACAAAGAGCAAAAAGCAAATAAGCAAGCAAGCAAATAAATATGCAAACAAATTAAACATTTATTTATTTATCACTGAATAACCCATAAAAAGTAGTGGATCTGTTCTACTCACTACTACAGACTATGACGAATTGACCCAAAATTATTTTCTAATCATGCATGAAATAATTAATTAATTAAATGCAGATTTTAACAGATTTCAAAATGTACTTAATGAAACAAAGTAGACATTTGTTTTCTGTTTATTCAAGATAATTCTTTATAAAAGTTTTTTCCCCCGCTGAAAAAGTTTCTCCGCACACTGTAGTTTTCTTTTTATTACATTAAAGTGAAACTGTCCAGTCAAATATCAATCCTGCGGTGCCTGTCCAGCTGTGTGTCACTAGGTCACAGCTATTTCGAGCCGGAGTCAGGAAATGCCGCAACTAAACAATCAGAAGCGGCCAAAACCGCAGCTGGGGGCAACACTACACACACAGATTCAAATAAGCAGAGTGAGTCCATCATATTTGTGATCCCTTGAGCCCCAGCTGTCTCATTCGGTTTTTGTGTGTGTGATGACTGTTAGATAGACTCTAAGCTCGTCCGAATCCCCTATTGAGTCCAAAGCAGACGCACTGTCACGGGGCACTGTTAAACATAAACTGCTTTTAGTTTTAGAATATGAAAACGGATTTATTTAAAAAAGAAAGAAGTGTTTCTTTTGACAGAGCATTTTAAGAGTTGTGGGAAAGCAATATATTCCTTACGATTAGAGCCTAGCAGGCAACAACACAGCACTGTGAATAAATGGTTAAAATATGCAGGCATCAGTTTTTTACAGTCATAATCCTGAAACATTTTATACGTTTGCATTAAATTATACAAGCCCTCTCTGTGCAAGTTAATTAATTAATTTATTTATTTATTTGGAAACTAAATTAATGCTTTTATTTAGCAAAGACACATTAAATTGATCAAAATTGACAGTAAAGACATTTATAACAGTCCTAAACATTTGTATTTCAAATAAATGTTTTTCTATTGAACTTTCTATTCATCAAAGGAGCTTGAAATATATAAACCTTTGGCCATTACTGTACTGTATATGCATCACAGTTTCCACAAAATAACGAGCAGCACAACTGTTTTCAACATTGACAATAAGAAATGTTTCTCAAGCATCAAATAATAATATCAGAATGATTTCTGAAGAACCATGTGACACTGAAGACTGGAATAGTGATGCTGAAAATACAGCTGTGCATCACAGGAATAAAGTACATTTAAAAATATATAAGAATAGAAAAATAAGAAAACAAGTTTCTGCCACAGAATAAAAAAGGTAATTGTGACTTTTCATCTCATAATACTGATTTGTTTCCCAGTTGAGAGTTTATATCTGACAAATCAGACTTTTTTTCTTAGAATTCAAGTTAATGCACTGCATTTGACACATTCTTTCCACAATTCTGCATTTATAGCTCACACATCTCAGAAAATTGTGAGATATAAACTCGGAATTGCAAGAATATATTTTAAATAGTAACATTTCACATCTGTATTTTGATCAAATAAATTCAGAGTTGATGAGCGTAAGAGACTTCTTTCAAAAACATAAAAAAATCTTATCCACCCCGGCCCGAAGTTTTGAATGTAGTATAGATCTTCACAACTACACATTCTGTAACTAGTATCATAACTAGTTAACTGGAAAGTCACTTTAGCATCCGCAAAATGAATTAAAAACAGATCCTTTTAGCAGACTGCTGTGAACGCAGAATATATATGTTTTAACAGTTTTGTTTTTAAGGCTAGGTACATTCTTAGCAAATGACTATTAGCACTACCAAAGAAAAGTTCCTTGTTCCATATTAGAATTTTCTTTAACAATGGAAATAAATAAAATACTCTTTAAATGACGGGAGATCTCCGGTTCTGGGTAGGGAGCTCAGAATCCTCTTACAGCTAACAGTGTTTTCTCTCACCGTGAGCTCTGTCTTTCTCTGGAGGAAGTGCTATATGATGCTGCTCCTTTATAATGATGGAGAATAATTTGCTGTCTTGGATCCCCGTCATGTAATAAATTCTACCTATTAAATGCAGCTGGCTCTCGTTAGAAATCTCCCTACTGTACGACTGCTTCTGTCACCATCACATAATGACGCAGAAGATATTCTGGGTTTAATTCTAGAGCATGGATGAGGGAGGCGTTCAAAATACAGAGAGTGACAAAAAGAACATGAAACATCAGCAAGGTTTTATTAATGTTGGATACCAGACTTGGTGGATGTTATTGGATTAGAAACCTTTCTCTTGCTCACATGGGGAATAAATGTTGCAAACAAGTCGTGCAGCTTTAAATATTAGTATGTGCTGTGGATGATCCAGATATAAACACAAATATTCTGTATTATAAATATATATATATATATATATATATATATATATATATATATATATATATATATATATATATATATATATATATATATATATATATATATATATATATATATATATATATATATATATATAGAAATTAACTGAATTAATAAATAAATGAGAAAATAAAATGAATTTAAAAATAAATTAAAATAAAATAAAATAATTAAATAAATTATAGCAAAATAAAAAGCAAGCAAAGAGTAAATAAGCAAATTAATAATGACAATTAAGCAGAAAATGTATATATATATATCTTAACAGTTTAAAGTTAAACCAGATATACAACATTTTAAATATAATATTATATAATATATTAAATACAATACAATATATACAATAAATATAATATTCTGCCAGTCTAATAAGCCTCCTACAGTCAGATTTCCGGCTATTTACAGAGCCTCGGGCAGTGACAGAGACAGCAGGGACATCTAAGGATGCCTATTTCAGTCATTTTATGAATGTTATTCCATATTTAAAAAAACGTTTAAATATGCCAAGCACCATCTGCGAGTAAAAAATAACTTGTGACTCAACTTACTGACCAGCTAATCATGCACAACCAGACTTTTGACTAAAGGCAAGACTTAAATCTAACCAGAAACCGCCCATGGACAGGAAATCATCACCTGTCTGACGTATGACCATTTAGAGACAGGTAAACCTGAAATAGAAAAATATAAATAAATGAAGATGTTTTTAAAAAGTCTCATGCCTACCAAAGCTGCGTTTATTTGATTAAAAACACAGTAAAAACTGAAATATTATTTCAATTTAAAATAACTTCTTTTCCTTTTCATTATATTTTAAAAATGCAGTTTATTTCTAATGCAAACATGAAATTTCACAGAAAAAGCAGGATATACAGTTCTGCTCATGAAATGGTCTCAAAACTGACTTGGAAAGGCAAAAGCCCCCTGTGCACCTGTTGAAGGTTGCCATCCAGGATTCTGATTGGAGCTTTTCACAAGCACTTTCTAGTTTTCTGTGCAACAGATCAGACGAGACTGTGGGCGGTTTGTGGGCATGCGATCCGAGGCTGAGAGTAACTGGCTGCTAACGTTTTTAGGAATTGCAACATAATACACAGTTCAAATTGCAACAGAAGAACAATAGTCTAAGCCTTGCAGTTTTTCAGTCAAACAGATACACGAGGTCTGCTAAAGCTTAATGTCTGTCAGCTGCGTCTAATGCATCTTTATGAACATTTTACCTTTATAGGACAGAATACTACAGAAAGAACAAGAAAATATATGAAGAAAAAAAATAATAATTGTAACAAATTGATATTTCAGTGAAGCACTGGTTAGTATGTGATGCATTAACCTGCATTATTTGCCAGACGAATGCATTAAAACAACACACGTATAATAAATTAAAGCTGCATATTGTCAGAAGCATCTAGTTATGGAAACCTTGTACAGTTAGGTAGGTTTTGGGTTCACCCGATCACACAGATTCACACACACACACACACAAAATGCAGTATAAAACGTCTATTTTAATAATGTTCTTACTACGTTTCTGGGCCTTGAATGTTGTAGTTCCCTCGCTTTCTATGGAGGGTCAGAAAGCTCTCGGATTTCATCAAAAATATCTTAGTTTGTGTTCTGACGGTTTTATGGGTTTGGAACATTGTGAGGGTGAGTAATTAATAACAGAATTTTCATTTTTGGGTGAACGATCCCTTTAAAGAAAAGAAAAAAAAATCATATCTCACCCCTTCAATTAAAAGGAATGACTGCTCTGAGGTCATTTCTGATTGACACTCGCACATGACAGACTGGGATGTGCTTCTACAGTGCTGGAAATTGAGAAAGCCAGCAAGTCTAACGACTGTATCCTAATAGAGACACTTTATGATAATTCAGACCCTGGATGCGGGCTCCACGCAGACGTGACATTTGGTCCCACTCACAAATAGAGGGCAAATATTCCAAACAGGACAGTGACACAAATGTCAGCGACTCTGATTAAGTCACACCACATCAGGAAATGTCAGCAGTGCATCGTTCAGGTTTATTTACCGCCAAGTACAACAAGAGTAAAACAACAGGTTGGTAGTTCTAACTGGTTTGAATGGATTTCCAGGTGAGTTTGAGTTCCTCTGCATGGTATTTCTGTCTGAAAACCCCTGAAAAACACCAAAGAGAAACCAGCTAAGACCAGCTCGGAGATTTCTATTGATCAAAATGTGATGGTTTTAGACCTCCAGCATAAACTAGCTGAATATTCATGCTGGTCTTTTTAACAAGATGTCTGCATGGAGTGGGTGGGTGTTTAACTTACTTCTGCAGATTTATTCTTGCGTTTTGTTCAGCGTGATGTCGTGTTTAGTCAACAGCTTATGATAGCATGAGCTGAAAATGTGATTAGCATCGTTTGGTCAGGAGCCTAAAGTCAATCAACAGACGCTTTAATGATTAGAAGGTTAAAAAAGCAAACTGTCACAGCACGGTAATTATTATATATTTAGAAGCCATCCTGAATCACATGAAATTATCTTCAGAGAGCACAAGGAAGCTGTAATACTGGAAAGGGGCGGGACCAACCGGTTTAAGAACCGGAAAACAGGAACAATCGAATGAAATCAGAGAGAATACTGAATTTGTTCAAAGAAAAAAAAATAATTAAGAATTATATATATATATATATATATATATATATATATATATATATATATATATATATATAAATATATATATATATATATATATATATATATATATATATATATATATATATATATATATATAATTTTGCATTATGTATGGATAATATCCTTCTGTGCACAGGATTTTAACATCAATCTGCTGGACAAAAGAAAAGAAAAGTATGTTTTTTGAGACACAATCACTGTTAATCACTTAAAATGATTTCTGTAGAAAAGGATGAATGTCTCATTCTGACACTCAACATCAAATTAAAATGCTAAAAATATTACATGAAGTTCTTGTTCTCGCTCGGTTCATAATCAAGAGAAAGCCTCTCTGCTCAAACGTTCTCATAAAGACCTCAGACACATTCAGAAGCACAGTCTAATATTTCATGCTAACATTTCAACTCTGCCGCTGAGATAAAGGCTGCTAAATCAAGCATATTATTAGCTGCTGTACTTTATTACTTCCTTTATTCATGATTTAAGAGCTGATTAGCATGTTCCTTTTAAACGTTATAATTACTTCTGGGGCACATATCCATTCTGTTCACTAAAATTAAAAGTGTGAAAGTTTCTCTGGTACAGTTCATGACATTTCTTGATAATATCCTTTTCTGACTTGAGGTTAAATAATTTTACTCAAATTTAAATGCTGTGCTTCACAATTTTTATGATGTTATTTATTTATTTTTTAAGCAAGCACAACCTTAGAACTTTTTTTTTATCTCGCTTCCATGCTAATGTCAAAAGTTTTTATTCCGATTAAAGATTAAATTAAATATGTTCTGTTGAATTGAGTTGTTAAACCCAACAACATCTCGTCTTCCCCGTGCAAATTTCACAATGAAGAGCATGAATCTGGGAAAGGCAAAACACTGACAGGGAGAACAAATGTGTGTAGGATTTGTCTCGAGTTTCCTTCTCGTACAGAGAGGCACAATCAGCCCAAATTACCAAACAGCTGCAAAAAGAAACATTATATCCATCGCCAGCCTGAAATAAACAATCACAGCATGCAGATTAACAGCAGTTATTCCATCTTAAACGCTTTCAGAATCAGCCACAAAGGAACTGAGAGTAATTTAGCATAAATCCTTCACTAAAGCCTGCCGCATACTGTGCGATTTTCTACAATGAAACTCTTTTTTTATACACTGTGATGATGCATTACTGAAGTCATTAACATGGTTACGTTTATTGTTGTTGTAATAGTTGTTTAAAAAGTGTAATGTGCATTCATAAAACTATATATTAAATGACAGAAAACTGGTGCATGAATGTTCCTGATAAACAGCTGAGGGAATGACAGCAAATTTGACATCTTTCTCTCTTCTGACCAAACTTTCAATCATTTTCAAAATGTTCGCTTTTGGAAAGTCATATTGTGGATTTCTCTTCTGCGAAGCAGCAAAAGGAAACATACAAATTACATTTGTTGTAGTTTCTGTTCACCGCTATCCAAGTTTACCCAACTATGACAACTTCCACTTGTGAGAACCTCAGAACACTCAAGGACAGTTTGATTACATGACCGTAATGTGAAGGAATTAATAATAAGATGTTGCTAGAATACATATGACAACTATGACATCATACAGACACACTAATAATCAAGGTTTTTATTGGTTATGACAAGTAAAAACGCTTTTTGGTTGCAGATGACGACTTGTCAGACCTTCTTCAACTGCTATGATTCAATATAATTCCAAATATTATGGCATTTCTAAGCACGTCACATTAGCGATCAAAAACTGAAGATTTTGCCCTATAAGGAAGATTTGAAATTAACAATCTCTGGCCTGGTGAACCAAACTCTACATGAAACAAACAAAACAAGACCTACAATTTAATAAAATAACACTGGTCATATCATAGTGAGATTTCGCATTTAATGGTATTGGATTTGATGATTGTGCTTTCAATAAAACATTTGCAATTGGTTAGAAATAGTGAATCATTTTGCAAAGCAATTGGTTTTGATTTGATTTTGTGCTTTTTTTCTTTCTTTTTTTTGGTATTTACATATATTTTTTCCTCTTTCTTTATATCTCTCAAGATAGACAGAAACTTTTGCTAAAAGTAAAATGTAAATGTTGTGTAATTCATGCTTTGTGTATTATACATTTAAATATGTTTCACTGGTGCAAAATAAGTTTTTAATAAGTTTTTAACAGGCTTCATTGCTGTTTTTAAACATTAATATACAAATTGCATTGAACATAATTCAATTTGGTGGCTTGGATGTGTGTTTATTTTTTAAATACAATGTAAAAAAAAACAACAACAAAAACAACAACAATAACAAAAAGACCTGTTGAAGATTTTTGGTTTGGCTTAACAAAGCAGGCTGGAATAAACTCTGAACTGCTGAGAGCAGAGTTACGCAATCTTGGACTGAAGAAAGACACGAGCAGTGTCAGATCTTATCGTACAGATGTCTTGGTGTGATGATAACACCTGCGCTCTTCTGCTACAGGTGTGCTGGCAAACTCTCACAGTCATGAACAGAAGCTGGAGATGAAGATGACATCTGGAAGCTTCTGAAGCTGTCAGGCTTCATGTCTCCATCCTCCCCTGAGGGAGGACAAGAAGATGAGTGTCACCAATCATCACTGCTTCAACATCCTGACCATCATCTTCCTCGTTCTGACTACTACAGGTAAGAGGACGTGGGCAGATGGTTTGGTTGGATGTATATCCACAAGAGCAGTTCATTTTGTACCTGCTGTCTGAATTCTGCTGACAGAAGCTATCAGAGGCATCACAAACCCTGAGAAATATCTAAAACTGACATAATATTCAAAAGCACTTGGATGTTTCTTCAACTATAGGTACGTTTGGGCCTGTGAAGAATTAGAAAGTACACAATATTATTGATCACAAATGCTGTACACATTTGAATTATTTTAAATTATTTGATAATATATTTATTCAGTTAATTTAATTAAAATGCTTAAAATATATTTAATATAAGATTATCTTTATCAGGCGTAAATTATAATTTGTGCAAAAAATGTATTTAATTTGTTTTATTTAATTACATTTTAATTTGTGTCGATTTTAATTCTTTGTATAGCTTTAAAAAATGTAGCAGTTAACATTTTTATAGGAATACTTTTTTTGATAATATTTTAATTTATTAAATTGAAAATTATGTAACTTTGTTAGGTGCAAACTGATAGATTTTTTTTTTTACTATTTTATATTTTTTATTTAAATATTTTATAACAAAATGTGAATTACATTTTTAAAACTATAATAAGAATTAATATATAATTTATAATGATTATAATGATATATATATATTTTATTATATTTTATCTTATATTTAATTCTTATTCTAGTTTTACAAATGTAATTCATATTTTTTTGTGACCACAACAGGGTTGAAACCCATTTGTTTCAATAAAAATCAACCCGTGGGACATAAAAGTACCTGTAGATGAAGAAACATCCTCTTATCAGATTTACCGCTCTCTTGTGGGCTTTCTTTTCCCAGAATCTCTGAGCTGTCCCATTTGTTTCATCCATTGTCCATCTGTGTCTCACTGAGCTTTAGATGATGTCTCACTGTGAGTTCTGCCTCCACCGGGAGACTGAAGCTTCCATAACATTGATCGGGTGTGAGACTGTGTGAGATTACAGGTCATAAAGCTGGATCAAATCGAAAAACCTCTTTAATTATTAAAGACAGGTGTGAGTCATTCTCTCTGCAGTGGAGTTTAAAGCCTTGAACAGCAAGGAGAAAATCATCCGGAAACAAACAACGATGCTGTCACGACTCTTTAGATACGCGGCATGGTTAATACTAAAAAAATAACATAGATCATATATTTCATTATATTTTAAAGTCACACATACACACACACATATATATGGTTCTAAGGCGAGACACTTTGTGATTCTTAAACTTTTAATGTCAGCTAATGACTCTGGTTCTGAATATGCCTGATTTGTAGTTTGCATATTTATAATTTTTTGCTATATGAACTATTGTTAGACCGAACGACATCTTTTCTGTAAATCATCAAGAAAATGAAAAATCTAAATTAAAGAAATGTTAAGCTGTATTAAACTTTTGATGCTTTAAAATCCCTTTTTGTCTTTGATTTTATATATCAAAGCTAAATTCACTAGACATTTAATACATTCACTAGAAGTGTTAACTTACTTGAACTTAAAAAAAAAAAAAAAACGTTTTATGACATACTTATAATATGAAGTGAAGAACTGAAAAATAATGCCAGCAGTAATGTTTTGTACATAATGTATGGTTATAAGGCATATTGTTTCTATGGTTACCTCCTCAGGCAAGCACGACTTCTGTTTGTGAGCAATGAGTTCTTACTAACATGCATTAAACTTTGATTACTAAAACATTGTTTGGAAATGTTCGTTATGTTATACATAGGAACTGTTTAGTACTTGTACTTCTTAAGATTCCCAACCCTTTGTGTTGACTTTCTTTAGGAGGGCTTCATGACTTAATTAACCTACCTCAAAACCCTCATGATTTGCACCCGTCTAAATGAGTTTTGACGCTCTAGCTCTCATCACTTTTCTTCTCACATTTGTCTAATTAAACCAATCGGGTTCAGCCTGTTTTCACGAAGAAGTGCAGAATTATCATAAAGACCTGTATGTCTGCATCACCTAAAAACATATCCGAGCTATTTGGGCTGAAACTCTTAGTGGCTGAGATTTAAAACAAGTGCAACAAGTGCGAGAAGAGAAGTAGGCTTTCCTATGCGATGTCTGAGAGCTGTTGTGTCTGCTGGTTCTGTTCGAGTTGTTCAGGGTGAATCGTGTCAACATGGGTTAGTCGCTCAGACCTCACTGTCACTCTCGGTTTGAAACTCAGAGATGAATAATGAAGCAGAACTATGACTGTCATATAATAAAAACAAGCCTTGTTGCATGGCTTTTGTGCATGTGCTTGAATCAGTGAGAAAATTATTTTAAGCACGTTTTAATGCTTTACAATTCCTTCCAGTTTCTGAGAGGTCCACTAAATGTGGTGAGCGTCATTAAATCAGGGTGAATTATAACTGTAACAGTAAAATGCATCTCTTATTAATAAAAAGACTTGGCTGAAGATCAGCCGTTTGAAATTGAACTGCTAGCTGAACTGCATGCAACAAAACATGTCGAGATGCGGTCCTAATGCAAGCGATGAATGTTCGAGTCCAGCCTGCAACATCCCCATGCCATTCATTTTTACTATTGTATCAAAAACAAAAAAGCCCCAAAATAACAAAGTAACCATGAATCTGACATTTGGAATTCATTGTATTGTATTGTATTGTATCATATTGTATCGTATTGTATTGTATTGTATTGTATTGTATTGTATTGGACCGTTTACAATCTCACATCACATGCTCACTGTCCTGTCTATCATTGTCTTTCTGCACAGCTCTCTCTGCTCATTTTCGGGTGTGTGAGTCTTACACCGACCACAAAGGGCGCTACCACTTTGGATTCCACTGTCCTCGACTCTCGGACAACAAGACGTACATGTTCTGCTGCCACCATAACAACACGGCCTTCAAGTACTGCTGCAACGATACTGAGTTTCAAACAGTCATGCAGGTCAACCTGACCACGTCTCCAGACGGCTACACTCACAAGTGAGTCTCCTGCCTTCAACTACAAACACAGTGTTGACTTGAGATTATCATACCAGGGAAAAACTATGAAATATATATATATATTGCGATATATTAAATATTGAGAACTATAATGCATACAATTCACAATTCAATAAATCATAATAGCTTAATATAATATTAATTTAATATTAATTTAACCATTTTATTATTTATAAATAAGAAATACTGTTACATATGTATACATATGAACATTTTTCATCATATGACACAAAAACAATCATTTAACGAAAACGAAAACACTTTTCCCCCCATCATAAATCTATTTTGGCAGTGGTATGTCACCAGATATTTCTGTAGCTGTAGCAATAAAAAAAAAAAAAAAAATATATATATATATATATATATATGAATAGATAGATAGATGGATGGATGGATGGATGGATGGATGGATGGATGGATGGATGGATGGATGGATGGATGGATGGATGGATGGATGGATGGATGGATGGATGGATGGATGGATGGATGGATGGATAGATAGATAGATAGATAGATAGATAGATGGATGGATGGATGGATGGATGGATGGATGGATGGATGGATGGATGGATGGATAGATAGATAGATAGATAGATAGATAGATAGATAGATAGATAGATAGATAGATAGATAGATAGATGGATGGATGGATGGATGGATGGATGGATGGATGGATGGATGGATGGATGGATGGATGGATGGATAGATGGATAGATGGATAGATGGATAGATAGATAGATAGATAGATAGATAGATAGTACCAGTATCAAAGAGATCTGATATCACACACATGGCATCTGTTCCCCTTGGCTCTAATAACACGATACATTATTGAGACCTCAATATCGTCCCTGTCAGAAGGCCTGTGCGTCATCAAAAAGTGAAAGTTTTGCTTTTACTGCAGTTTTCTAAATTAGGTTCAGGGTAGGGATCAACTATTATGTCAGTGTAGGGATACCTAGAAGGAAGTGTTAAAAGGTTTATTAACACTAAATGCCTTGTATAACACTAATGAACTTTGAATTTATTGAAGTACTTTAGCTTTTATAAGACCTAAAGAGTTTCCATCCACTTTGCAATGCTTTTTGACACGGTGTATCAAAAACCGTTTGTTTATGACCACATTAAATGTTAAGTGCATCTAATTCTTCCACGTTTTCTCTGTCACAGCAATTACTCTGCATTAATCGGCGTCTGGATCTACGGATTCTTCGTCATGGTGCTGCTAGCACTTGATTTTCTGTACTACTCGGCCATGAACTATGAGGTGTGCCGAGTTTATCTGGAGAAGTGCGGGTTGGGCGGCCGCTGGCTGAAACAGGCCCGAGGTCAGTGGCACGGCGAGGGACAGGAGGAAAGGGACGGACGGCCCGCTCAACCCACAGCTCCGTCACAACCTCAAGAGCAACATCATGAACACAGCTGTGGTCAGATCAGACACAGCCTGGCGAGCCCAGGACAGACCGCACACAATACCACAACAGACTGGTGAGTGAAGCATACTGTACACAACATACTGAGTGCATCTTAATGGAATATTTCTGGGGTTAGTACAAGTTAAGCTTACTTGAGAAGCACTTGTGGCTGATTACCAAGAAAATAATTTCCACAGGCAAAAATTTGGGCTACAGTGAGACCTTCAACAGAAGTGAATGGGGCCATTATGCAAATGTTAAAATACTTGTTTCAATAGTATAGCCCAAAAGTAAACAATAGTCATGAATTTAATGTGAAAATTAATTGCTTACCAACCAAAACTTCAACGCAATACCATAAAAAGCCTAACAATCTACAATGACTGTAAAAAAATTATGATTTAAATATCTTACAGTTTACAGGAGTTAAGATAATAGAAAACAATAGAAAAATAATAAATAATAGAAAAAATATATGCTTTTAAAAATATAAAGATTCATGTTTCTGCTTTTAAGGCAATTTTTTTATATATATATGTGTGTGTGTGTGTGTGTGTGTGTGTGTGTGTGTGTGTGTGTGTGTATGTGCGTGTATTTGGATATTTTATTTCCACCAGTATGAAAGAATATAAGTTATGAATACAAAATAACCAAATATCTCAAATTTGACTAGTGCATGAAAAATCTATGGACCTACATTTTCTGGGCAATTTAAGGCAAGACATTATAGGGAAACCCATTCACCTCAACATAACCTCCAATTTTGCTTTTATTAACAGAAAACGAGGGGAAAGTCCCAAATATTATAGTGGATTTTGATTAAATTGTTCTGAACCTCTAAAATATTTTAAGAACACGCTCTTTTATAATCCTCACAAACTTCACAATCCATATAAACTAAACTCCATGTCTTCAACACACACACTAGAGGAGTTTACTCAAACTGACAGGTGTATATCCTCTCAGGAGAAGAAGAACAGTTACACATAACTGGCCATGAACCAGATGCATCATCATCATCCTGAGCTGCAGAGCCAACACTTTAAAAATACCTTTTTCTACACAAACACCAGATCCGTTTGCTAGCAGAACTAGGTCACAGTCAAGAATTGTTTTTCTGTTGCTAGAGTGCTGTCCTTGATTCTGACATATACAGGTCAAAATCATTAAAAAGTCAACAAAACCTCACTACAATATACAGAGCTTCTTTATTTAACCACATCAACTCTGGGGACCCACCGGTGGGTCCAATATTGCATATGCCTAATTCTCAAAAAATCAAAATAACAGCTCAAGTTGTTAAGGGAACTTTAAGTCACAAGGTTTTGTCCAGATACTATGAGTGTGATTTTTACACAGTTGTTTTCAATTCACTGTAAATGAAATAAATATGCATCTCATTTGCATATTTATCATCTTTTACTGCAACACTTCAATAATAACATTTGCTGTTCATCATTAAAGAGATATTTACAGCCATTATTATTATGGATGCACTTTATTAGATTCTTTTGGACTGTTGAACAGAAACACAAACCCACTGCCATTATAAAGCATGGAAGAACTAGGACAATTTTAAATATAGCGTTTTTAATTTTTGAGTGAACTATCTCTTTAACAGTTTACCTCACATGCGGGAAAATAAAGAGTGAGTCAAAGTTTCATGAATAGATCAACCAGCATTCTACTGTTGTCTATCATTTTAAAATGACAGTAACATATGATATTTAGGTTCAAGCTTTCAGTTTAAATTATGGTTGAAAAAAACATTTTACACTGCAATTGTTTTTCTTGCTTCATATTTAGGTCTTGTTTTTCAGTATAAATATCAAAATATTAAATCATTGGTTGTTTGGTTTCTATTTATGTGGTTGTGCCGGGTGGTCAAAGTGGTCACTGAGTCCATATAGCCGTGTTGTCATCAGATATGTTCTGATTGGCCGAGATTCGGTCTGTTTGAGCAGCATTCTTGCTTTCAGTGGGAACTGAATGAAAAAATAATAATTTTTTTACTTGCATTTTTGTCGTTTTCCAGTTCATATCTCAAAACATTTTTAAATCAATATGACCTACATAAGTAAAATTTATAAATCAAATGTTATTTTCTGGGAATAAAAGCTGTTATTGTACTTATGCTTAAAACAAGAGGGGGGGGGGGGGAATGCCAAGAGGGTCAATTCAAGGAATTAAATTTAATTAAATTCTTTTAACCTCATGGGTGAATGATTTTTTTTGTTTAAGGCATAAACCCACTTCATTTCAATAATTTTTTTTAGAAAACAAGACTTAATATCTCAAGTAATTTTGCTTGATTTAATAATGTTTAGATATTTGTTCTGTAAAATCTGGCAAGAGAAAAATACTGAGGAGGAACATTCTTTCTTGCAGTGTAGGGATGCAGTGTAATGAGGGGTCCATTGACTTTAAAAATACAGACAAAATTAGTTCAAACATTTTTCAGAATACCATCTTTTCTGCTCCACATAAAGCCACACAGGTCTAGAATCAGTAAATTATTGCAGAATTTTCATTTTGGGTGAGCTGTCACTTTAAACATAGTTTGACAGGCCTTTTAGTGTGTCAAACACAACTCTTGAACATCTTTCAAGTATCTGTGCTGTCTTAGGATGAACACGTACAGACACACACTGATCTCTTACAGTGCGCAATGCTGTAGCCGTGTTAGTCTGACTGAATACCCATCTAATTAAGCCTGTCATTTGTGCTGAACCCACTCATTAACAATCACAGGAGTCTCTGAAAGCTTCAGCCTCTGATCACAGACTTGGAAGATCTGCTGCGAGACAAAAACAAGATGAGTGTGACACAGCGATTTCATGTGTGAGCTTTAAAGCAGGCACGACTCCAAAAAGCTTCAAGCGATAAATCTCGGTTTTATGTAAATAAGTTTAAAAAGTTCAACTTTTAGAATAAACATAATACTTTTTACTACATATTTTATATATATATATATATATATATATATAGAGAGAGAGAGAGAGAGAGAGAGAGAACTATATTTTGTGTTTATATATTATTATTATACAATATTATTATTACTACTAAATCGCATATAATAAATTGTGTGAATAAAAATGTTTTATATCTATCAATAGAGTTACTATTTTTGTGTGAATATATATTTTATTATTATTATTATTATTATACGTGTGTACAGTATATATTTAGAAACTTGTATGAATCTATATCATCTATAAAGTCTTATTATTATCATTAATATTTTGTGTGTATATATGAACATATGTATGAATAATAATATCAACAACAATAATAAATAGCCAGCTAGAGTTTTGTTTTCTCTGCAGTCTATACTAAATTAGGTTTTTAGTGTATAGTGGGAGTGAAAAAGCACAGCATGTTATTGTACTAGCTGGAGACTTGAAATGCCTTTCATGAGAGGGCTCAGAGTTGGATGGTCGAGATCTTTAAAGCCCCTTCCCCAAGAGCATTGTGGGAATTTATTGAATTGAGTCCAGCTCAGAGTGGAAAATCTGTTAGAGAGAAAAAAGAAAGAAAGAAAAAGACGACCACAAATGGAGGTCCCTGACCAAAACAGAACTAAGTTCAATTACTGCCTACAGTCTATTCATAAAGCTGTTTATATGGGTCAGGTCACTGCTGGCCTGAGAAAACACTGCCAGGGTCTTTAAATGGCATCTGATTCTTATATTGTGTGTGATCTAGAGAAGGGCAGACGCCCGGGGAATGATAGGAGAAGATCTCGTGTGTTCACTTTGCAACATCTGGCTTGACTGACGTGTCATGCATGGGAATCAGCTTTAAAAGCCTATAAACAGGACACATTTTATTAAGAGCCATATTTCAGTGCCCCCTTAAGACACATTGAGCCTCTCTGATGGTTTATGCAATTAGATTCGGGTTGCTCAGCACGTCAGATTGATGGTTTTTGGACATTGTCAAACACAAGAGAAAATTTTATTGCTAGATTGTTCGTTATTGCTTTTACGACATTGCAGAAATCTCTTCTAAATCTCTAGATGGCACACGTGAGATTACAAGGGTCTTTTGTCTTTATTTCTCAGATGTGCCTCCTGACAAAAATGTCTCTGTTTGCTTGTTTTAAATGGATCATTGTCAATGAGAAACAGATGTAATAGCTTTTTTTTTTAATTACATAACCAATTTCCATGCCGTTTGTTTCTATTAACATTCTCAAACATGCATTCTTAAAATACTGTGAATGTGTTCTTTGCATTATTCATTATTGTGAGCGCTAAAGATACAGAGTGATCAGTCAAGTCCAATTTCAGAGTTAATGATTATTGAGTCAGTTCATTTTAGCGAATCACAAACATGCAGCGTGACTCATATGAGCTGGTTCTTTTTAGCTAATTACAAACATACATCACGACTAGTGAAGATATGCATTATATCAGTAGTAATGTTCATGAATGAACAATTGAAATCCATTGTTAAGTAACTTTTACAATTCCCAAACCTATTTTGAAGAAACACTGGTGTGTCTGGCACTATGTAGATGGTTCTTCTGGGTTAATATTGTGCTAATGTTAGCACTGGATAACCTCTCAATCTCCTGCAGCTCTGGGAATGGTCTCCCAGCATGCACTCTGCCCCGGTCTGTTCAGGGGTGCATATGTCTGCTTCACACCAGAAACATGGCCTGGATTCAGAGAAAGATCTCGGAGGCAGCACATGGTGTATTATTAGAGAAGGTCTGCCGAATCACTGTCTCTCCCTCTCTTGTACTGTGGGCAGATTCCTGTAAGAGCACACAGTGAAACCTGCACTTGTCATGTCCACTGTTGAGTGCATGTGCTCCAAGAGCCGAACCAAACACAGGCCACAGAGTGTGACATTTCTGCTGTCCACCTCTTCAGATACACACACACACACACACAGTTGCCAGTTACATAAATAGACAACACTTCTGTGCATTTTATACTTGAACTATCTAATGCAAACTGCACTCAAAAATGAATTTGTAAATTCCCTTCACTTTTTTCTTTCTCTCTAAATAGACAGTTCTTGGTCTGTTCAAGGCATGTGCATATTTGTGTTTGCAATAAGAGGTTATATACAATACAGTAATGAAATCAAGTCAACTTCCAGTTAGGTGTCTTTTCTCTGTCTCGCTCCCAATTCATTCAGCAACAGAGTCCATATAGTGGGCTAATTATCTGTCAGATTGGTGATCCAGTGTTAGTGAACAGGCACATTTTCTCACTATTATCAGTCACAGAAACACAGTGAGAACAGTAATATAGTGACATTTTATTTAAACTTGAAAAGCTATTTTCTACTTGAATATTTTAAACAAGTAATTCATTCCTGTGATCAAAGTCTTCAGTGTCACATGATCTTCAGAAATCATTCTAATATGCTGGTTTGCCGCTCAAAAAACATTTATCAATGTTGAACATTGATTCATATTGTTATGGAAACCATTTTAAAAAGTAAAATATAAAGTTGAATAAAACACTGCACCAAGGATGCATTAAATAGATTTTTAAAAAGGACAGCAAAGGCTTTCATAAATGATTTGTTTCAAATAAATCCTGTTAGTTTAAAATTTATATATAAAAAAAAAATCCTAAAAAAAGAGAAAAAAATGCATCACAAAAAAAAAAACTTTCCAGCTTTGCAACACAAATTACATTTGAAAACATATTCAAATATATATTTTTTAGTACTTAAATAACCATTGTTTTTGTTCCAATAATCAATTCTTCATGCTCTTTTTTTTCAGAGATTAACCAAATGTAAGGACCAACTGTTGGAGTCCCCCGGTGAGGAAGTGCATTATGGGAAACATACTGTAGTACATGCCCCTGCCACATGGACCTACATCACAGGGCCTGTTTGCCCCTGGCCTCTCAATGTGGTCCAAATCTCACAGGGTACATCCTTCAACCCCTCGACAAACCCAGAAACTCAACTCAGAGCCAACTGGAAATGGTCCAATGGTGGAACCAGAGATTCTGAAGAGCGAGCCTTGTGGCACTCTGGAAGCACATTTCGGACCGAAATGGACTTTGATAGACACAGAACTCACCCTGGACATCTTTGGAGGACCTATGTAGCCGTTTCTGCACCATTTTGCAAGCTCCTCTAGATTAAACTCTCTGTAACTGTGCAGCGTCGGTTTATTTATTTGTAGTCAGGGAAAATGCTGAGTGATGAATGAAGATGTCAAACATCATTTAAAACATCTTTTAAATCACTCTCATGACTCAATACTAGAAGTTAAATGACCTTTTTTGCAGTAAATGTCAACTCACATGTCACGGCTGGTTTTGCGGTGAAGATCATATGTGAATGTCTGTTTTTGACTACTGCTGTGATTCGACATTTTCTCATCTGTAAGAATCAGCGAGGTACTGTAGCAAACTGTTAAATTCATTTTGTTTAATGCCCTGAAGAGCTCATGGTGTATGTTTGTCACGTTGTTTTGTTCAGCTGGAAAGCGAATATTGATAGCGATCAGTTGAGTTCATATAGACTTTAGTTTAGAAGTGAAATGCCAAAATAAACATGATTCCACACTTCTTTGCACAAAGGAGACACTTACAGAAAGAAAAGGTTTTGTTCTTTGTTTACCTTGGTATTGCAAGGCATTACCCAGCTAACAAAAAATGTTTTGCGAACATTATGAAAATGTTATTTCTGCATGATCTCTGAACACACATGGTTTTGTTATGTTCAGATTAAGGGGCTGATGATCACTCAGAACTAAAATCACAGGACACAGAGCTCAGGAATGTTGTTTTTTTACAGCACAGAGGAATGCTTTCTCTGCCATGTTTCCATTAAATTTATATTACACAAAAAAAAAAGAGAGAGTTGCCATTCCAGCTTGCTATGGTAAACAAACGCTTGCCCTGGGGTCTTCTGATAAGTCTGTTTCTGAACTGACATCGATGTGTGAACCTGTGTGAAAAAAAGATGTATTATTTTAGTGTTATTTTAAAGTGACACGTCATCTTAAAAACATGCCACTCAAGTGTGAGACGCTGCAAAAGATGTCTAACAGGTTTACCTAGAAAAACAATGGATAATTTCATATTGGACTGGAAAAACACGTTCTGTGTTCCATTTTATAATTTTCCAGACATTATGGAAATGTTACTTTTGAATGTTCTCTGAACATTCTAAAACATTAAATAACATTTAAAAAACAACAACAACAGATTAACATCTAACTCAAACATTTTAGAAATGAAACATTCTATAAACAATTTATAAATAATGATTTTTGTTCCAGCGTTGAGAACATTATTAAAGACCAGATAACTCTGAACAAATGTCCTGTTAGTATTACTGGATACATTTATTCATAACTTTAAGAGAACCTTGCCAGAACATTAGCCAAAGTTCTAAAAACGTTCATTGTTAGCTGGGTATCAGCTTCTCAGGCCTGTTGAAATGTAGATAAACTCAGTTTAGCCAAATAGAACATGTTCCTTCATCAACATCCTTGTTTGTGATGGAAGAATATTACAGTCAGATTTCATATTCTAGGTTTAGGGGCATTTTTTTAATCACTCAATCATATCCCTATGATTTGGTCAATTAACGTTTAACAGAAATTATTATTTAAGAGAAACAAAAGACCAAGGGACATCTAATTGGCTAATTTCTATATGTCATCAAAAACAAACAAAATATCAGACGTCAAAGTGTTCAAGGCAACATAAATTTACTTCATGTGCACTGGCCAGCAAGTATTTAAAACAAGCGCTTCAGTCTTGGTTGCTGCACCAAACTGAATACAGCATGTTTTCAGCAATAAGTTTAGAATATGTCTGTTGGTAGGAATCCACAGAGCAGTTTTTGGCAGACAGCAGCCTAATTACGCACATAAAGCAGAACAGAGCTGCTATGGCTCCACCACCTTTGACTGAAGTAATTGGTGGTTCAGAAACGAGCTCAAGGTGGAGGAGTTCAGATCTCTGGTTTGAGCAGGTGCGAGTTTAATTATGGTGTCAGCTGGCAGGAGGATGACTGTGATTCATCATCTGTTCTAGAGAATATGGAAACTCTGCTGAAGGTGTTTGGGCATCACTGCCCACAGATTTCTGCAAAATTCACTCATTATTTACAAAGCTTGCACCCTGGTGTGCTTGTTTACTAAATAGGTTTGTTAATTCAAAAAGGCTTTCAGATCAGTTTGACATATTTTCCTAAATTAAAACCATTCCAATATGACCCATATATACTACATGGGTCATATTTCACCAATAATAAAAAAGGGAATAAATAAGGCACCATATTTACCGTGAAGAAAATTAAGCATATTGCTAAGACATCAGTTTTGCATTGCTTCTGCATGTCATTATCATGACATTTAAACACATTTTCAAATTACTGAAATTAATTTGTACATTTTGCTTTGAGTTTGTCATTGTAAGTATAATATATGATTATATCAAATGATTCTAATTACAATACAGTATTTTTACTTTATTGCAGTATGAATACTGATTCAAATGTAAAATAAGCATGGGATGAAAAATGAAAAGCAGCACAATTTTTTGTTTATTTTTAAGTTTAAAAAGTAAAGTATTATTTTTCTTTTCTTTTATGGGTAAAAGGAAATTTTCTTATCGTGAACATTATGTTCTTAACAAAATATAAGAAATATAAACTGTTTAAATAAGCTAAAAGAAAATTGCGTAAAAAATAATTTCCTTTTGATTCTATTTGACATGTTTTGTGACATTCACCCATGCTAAACAACTATGACTGAGATCCATGAGGACTTTGTATAAATATTATTTAAAAAATTTTAAGCGCACTAATGGTGACATTTTCTGACAGCTAGTCATAATAAATCATGTGAATTAACTGGTATCAGGGATCGACGTGCAACTGGTGGGTTTTAAAGAACCTGTTGCCACCTTCCAGGAGTCATTCTTCAGCCTGTAATCAACATGACGTTTTAGGAAACAAGGAAACTCATCATTGCCATAATTAGATTCTCAACACAATGGAAACTTAAAACCGAGATTTGCAACTCTCAAGTAGTTGCTGGAAAACCATTTCACATTCAATAAATTACAGTGTTTACCTAAAAATCCATTGTTGCGCTCCTGTCTCTACATCTGTCAATCTTCACCTGTTCGTACGGCTTTATGGCTTTCACCTCGCAACAGATGGTCTGGTAAACTCTCATCATTGTTTCACATGTGGGTACTATGTACAAAGTAGCATTATGTTATACTTTGTCAAATTTGAACAACACAGGAAAAATAAACTTTTAGAAGGTTACAGTTACATGTTCAGAGTGGATGCAAAGGACAAACTGGACAGCGATGGATATTTTGTGTCTCACAGGGTGTCATCTGGTCACTCGGGGTCATTACATAAGCTGCTTTTCAAGTTACTAATGTGAGAATTTCCAGATATTCTGTCCATCTGTCTGTCCAAGCCACCTACACATCTCTACTGCAGTCTGCTTTCTTACCGCTCACCGTCCTACAGATTTCATTCATTTTTATGACACTAGCACCCACGGCAAGGCTGAAAAATTGCAGTCATGAATATAAACGAATAACAAACGGGC
The DNA here is from genome assembly GCF_963082965.1 of Carassius carassius. NCBI lineage: Eukaryota > Metazoa > Chordata > Actinopteri > Cypriniformes > Cyprinidae > Carassius > Carassius carassius. Next base: position 2,180,853 of record NC_081804.1, on the reverse strand, counting down.
GTTAGGATGAAAAACGTCAGCTTCTCATAAGTTTTCTGCTCAGTAACAGCAATGGTAAAAAAATTACCCAAGGGCAATTCTCCATTAAAACGCCATCAGAGCATCCATCCACCCGCACCTCGAATCCCGGCCCATTCGCTAAGAGAAGACTCTCTTAAACCACTCATAATGATTTTGCCATTTAGATTAAATGGAAGTCATTCACCGTATCCAATTTGAGAGAACACACATTAGGGAAATTAAATTACGGAGGTGGATGGAGGCTATTCTCATTGAGAGATGCCCTTTACTGTTCACATCAAGAATATGAGCTTGAGTTCCTCTGAAGATTAAAAATAATATGTTTGTGGTGCTCAGTTGAAATTTGTCCACACTCCGACCAATATTTATCAATATTTAACAATATATTGGTTATTTTAGCAAAGTTTTTATAGCTAGCGAGCAATGGAAATGTGCATTTTAGGACTCAGGATTTCCCTTTTTTTTTCATTAATAATAAATAAATTAGTTTAATAATAATAATTAATAAATCTACTGGAGTATATCCACTTGTCACACAGGCACGCACACACACACACACACACATATAAGTACAGTATTGAAGAAGTAATGACGTCGTTTCAGAGCTGCTATATGTGCCAATTTTATTCGAAAACAAGCTGCAAAGTCAGCAGAAAACTGTTCAGTCATACATAAAGACTAATGCACATCTGTCCAAAAAATAAAAAATAAAAAAACCTGGAAAGTGGGAAACTGAAAAGGTGACATTAAATTGAAGCTGTAAGCATCCAAAAGCAATTTCCATGATGAGATGAGTGTCCATGTTCTCTCATTTTCTCTCTGAAGCATCTGGTTCAGAGACACTCTGTACAATTGCTTCTAAAACACTCTGAGTGCCAAAGTAATCTGACTGTCGACTCTGTGCCCTGATTTCTAGTCAGAAGGAAGATGCACATTTATAGTGAATTTGATTATTTAAAGCATTATGAAAGGTTTTATTAAATTGAAAGGTGGGTCGCTAGATTCTTTGTTTTTGTCCCTCTTGAATAAGTAATACAGCACTTTCAGCGTGGCCGGAATCACTCCATCTGAAAGCTAATACATTCACATTATAAAATCATAAACAGAATGACATGAATGTGAGACATCGAAAACAATTGTTTCCACTTGTTTTAAGTGGTGCTTGATCTGTGCATATTTCGCTCCTGATTCAGATGAATATTACACAGTAGAAAGACAACTCAAATAAAGCATTAGTTGGAAGCAATGGTTTGAAGGTAAAAACATCTAAATGATGTGTACATTTCTCCAAATCTGTTCTGATAAAGAAACAAACTCATCTAAATATAATTTTTGAATGGCCAAAGGCTAAGTACATTCTCAGCAAATGAACATTTTTGGGCGGACTACTCCTTTAACCTTTAAGTTGACCTCTAGAAAAAATGCACCATGAGGCTTTTAATCTAGGGTTTGCACACCTGTTTGTAAAGATCTGTCACATTCAGTCCCAGAGATGACATGTTCTTATTCACAAAGTGCCAAATGGCCTTTAGGAACAAAAACATAATGAAGCTGTCAAAGATGTGTGTCAAAGGCTACATTTAGAGACGTATCAAGCTGGATCGCAACCTTTTTTACGGCCTCAATTTTGTGAGCCTCCAGTTTGAAGACCTCATCAACAGGACATTCCTCTGCAAAGACATTGCAAGAGAGAGATTAAGAAGCAAACGTTGTCTTCTTTATACGCCTCTGCTATCTGAAAGTTACTGATGCTTATAAATATGGAAATGAAAAGGCTCAGACTTCTGCCTCTGTTTGACTCACTGTTAGATTCTTTCTCTAGCACTTCACTGGAATTACTGCGGAGACACACAACAGACCATGAAAACACTGGTTTGGATGATGTCACAGAGATTCAAAGTGCAGTTGAGTGTTTAATAAGGATCGAGGTTCTCTACAAACCTTTCAAATGTGATGAATTCTGTCTGCTTGTCTGCATTGATGCCACTTTTTGTGACCTGTTTAACAAATTAGATTTTAATGAATGCTGACAACGTGAATATTTGACTTATGTAATTCAATTTAACTGCTGTCAGTGAATTTTCAAATTGAATAATGTGGGACATGATTCCATTTGGATTTAATTGGATGATGGATAATTATGAAAAAATTATGAAAACAATTGTTCATTAAAATATGCACATTAATTTTCAAATAATTAATGAAATGTGAAATATTTATAAAATCAAGTTTTACATTATAATATGCATATTAATTTTTCAAATAGAATGCAGTCACAAACTGTGAAAAGTTATGAATGCATTAAATATTTCTTTCATTATAACATGCATAGTAATTTTTTTCAAATATGCAATATTAATTTAAAATAATTGTTCTTTAAAATATGAATATATTTTTTAAATATACAGTGAAGAATCATAAATATTAATTCAATTCAAGTTTATTTGTATAGCGCTTTTTACAATACAAATCGTTACAAAGCAACTTTACAGAAAATTATGTTTCTACAATATTTAGTAATAGCTTATGCAAATGCAAAAAATTGATGCAAATGATCATATTACCCCAATTTTACAGTCTCTGCACTGGCTACCTATTAAGTTCCGTATCAGTTCCAAACAGGGACGGACTGGGAATAAAAAATGGCCCTGGACTTTGACTAAACCCGGCCCAAAGTAATCGGCGCGCGGAAACTCGACAACAGTCTGTCTGCGCCATCTTTGTTTACTGTTGATTTAAACTTACTGTATTTTCCGTACTATAAGTCACACTTTTTTTTCATAGTTTGGCTGCTTCTGCGACTTATAGTCAGGTGCGACTTATTTATCAAAATTAATTTGACATGAACCGAGAGAAATGAACCAAGAGAAAACATTACCGTCTACAGCTGCGAGAGGGCGCTCTATGCTGATCAGTGCTCCTGTAGTCTACACTGAAAACATAGAGCGCCCTCTCGCGGCTGTAGACGGTAATGTTTTCTCTTGGTTCTTGGTTCTAAATAAATGCGACTTACAATCCAGTGCGATTTATATGTTTTTTTCCTCGTCATGACGTATTTTTGGACAGATGCGACTTATACTAAGGTGCGACTTATAGTCTGAATGAAGAAGGGTCTGGCTGCAGACTTGCACTCTCAGACACTTGCACTTCTGCTAGTGACATCACTTGCAGTCTTTATTTTTTTATTTTTTTCTATTTATTGATAACTTTTTGTTTGAATCTCTCAACATTTTACAACAGTAGCCAGGTGGTGAAGACAAAAAAAAAGAAAATAAATTACAATATCATTTGCAATCGACACTTGTACTCTCCGCTACCTGTGACGTCACTTGCAACCAACACAAATCGTGCGCGTTGCCAATGGCGACAAGACGCTGTGGTGGTGATTAAACGATTAAACCTAATTTAGTACTATAACGTACAGTGTCCTGCAAGAAAAAACAAGACCGGACCGTGGCCACAGAACAGCAGAATATGAACGTGTTGGGAACTCAGAAATGAAGACCAGGAGACTCTTGGGTAATCTTCAGCAGGATTCTTTATTGAGAACGCTCTGCGTGGCGCTGCAGTCATCAAAAGTCTAACTTGTCCTTAAGACATTGTAGATTATATACATTCAAGTGGGAGGGATCCATACAGTAGAGGTGGAGACACTTTAAACAAAGCATGCAAATGCAATCAGGAAAGTGCCAGACACTGGTATCTTCCCAGCCTTGATCTCATCAGCATAACGGTGTCATTTAAATACAGAGGTGCCTAATAGTATCACCCATATCTTCACATTATCATAGAGACAAAAGGCACAGCTGTGCCTTGAGCTTAAAAAGCCAAATGGCAAGGAAGAGCACAAAGACAAAAAGACATTATCTCAGACACCTGATTTTCCTGATTTACCTCAAAATGTATATCAAAACGTTTTCAGTTCCTATGCTATTACATTGGAACTTATATTTAACATTTTATAAATTTGTAATCCCACAAATGCAATGCACAAAGTCTTCCGTTAAGCGTTTTCCTCCTGTAGAAAAAACAACACTTAATATGGCATAATGTATTAAGATACATTAAGTTCAATTAAAAGACCAAATTCGATATATAGTTATTATTTAATGTACTACAAGGCAAGCAGATGACTATGCACACAATGCGCAAACTTTGTCCTCCCATACAACAAAACGCTTAATGTGGCCTAATAACAGACTAAGATGATAAAGACAATTCAGTAGGCCAAGCCTATATTTCTTGTTGTTGACTCAACGTATATACAGACCAGCAAATATGAACGTGCATTATGAAATGCATTAAGTGATTTTAAAAGGATCAACTCCGTACAGGCAAGCAGACGAGTACAGAACGCAGTGCGTTAAATTGTACATTAAACGTTTTCCTCCTATAGAAAATCATTATAAAGTAAATTTAAAAAAAATAAATTTAATTTATCAGACGGTTTTATCCAAAGCGACTTACAGTGCATTCAGGCTATCAATTTTTATCTATCATGTGTTCCCGGGGAATCGAACCCCCAACCTTGCGCTTGATAAAGCAAATGCTCTACCAATTGAGCTACAGGAACACTATAAAAATAAATTATATATATTTATATATTTTTATTTTTATAAATAAAACACATAATGTAGCTTAATGGACAAAGATAGTGATATTAACGAGTTGAGAAAGTTTATTCTATATGGAAAAATGCTTAACGCGAAACTTTGCGTGTTGCGTTTATTCTAGGCTCACCTGCTTGCTTGTACATATTAGTTATGTATTTTAATGATGTAGAGAAGCATATTGAGTTTGGCCTTTATCATCTTAGTCCATTATGCCACATTTTCCGGTATGTGAGGAAAATACTATATAAATAATCATTAAAATAATGAACCGTATATTTAATTTGATATTTTAATAGCATCTTAATACATTAAGCCATGTTAAGTATTTTTTTTTTCTACAGGAGGAAAACGCTTAGCGAAAGACTTTGCGCAAGCGTTCATATTCTGGTGTTCTGGCCACGGATTTGCCGGTCTTGTCTTTTTCTTGCAGGACCCTGTACGTTATAGTACTAATAGTACTAGTTTTAATCGTTTAATCACCACCACAGCGTCTTGTCTCCATTGTCAATGCGCACGATTTGTGTTGATTGCAAGTGACCTCACAGGTAGTGGACAGTGCAAGTGGCGATTGCAAGTGACATTGTAATTTAGTATCTTTTTTCTTGTCTTCGCCACCTAGCTACTGTTATAAAATGATGGGAAATTTAAACAAAATTTAATAAAAATTCAACAAAATAAAAAATAAATTCTGCAAGTGACGTCACTAGCGGAAGTGCAAGTGTCTGAGAGTGCAAGAGCAAGTCTGCAGCCAGACCCTCTTGTCTGAATGAGGTGATGACTGCGTGCGTGGTGGGTGGTGGGCCGGCTCGCCGGCCGTCCTGAAGTACCGGCCGTTCTGTGATTCTCCAGATCACACAGATGGCTAGTCCGCCCCTGTTCGTGGATGTTTCGACGTGGAAAGCAGTCCGGAATGGAAATATTGATATTTTATTTGTTAACAACATACTTTTCGTACCTTAAAATCAGTAAATGTTATGAAATTAGAGAACTAAGCCAATAGTAGCACTGGCGGTGTCATTTGATTTGGATGGCAACTTCAGATTGTGAATCATTTGAGTCAGTTCGGGAGTTCAGAGCGTGATTCATTTGAGTCAGTTTGGGAGTTCAAAGCGGGTTTGCAAATCATTTGAGTCATTTTGCGAGTTCGGAGTATGGAGCGTGAATCATTTGAACCAGTTTGGGAGTTCGGAGCAGGATCGCGAATCATTTGAATCAGTTCGGGAGTTCTTTGCGGGATCCCGAATCATTTGAGTCAGTTTGGGGATAACGAATCATTTGAGTCAGTTCGGGAGTTCAAAGCGGGTTCGCGAATCATTTGAGTCAGTTCGGAGATCGCAAATCATTTGAATCAGTTCGGGAGTTTGGAGCGGCTTCGCGAATCATTTGAATCAATTCGAGAGTTCGGAGCGGGATCGCGAATCATTTGAGTCAGTTTGGGAGTTCGATACGAGATCACGAATCATTTGAGTCAGATCGGGAGTTCGGAGCGGGTTCGCGAATCATTTGAGTCAGTTCGGGTTTCGTGAATCATTTGAGTCAGTTCGAGAGTTCGTAGCGGGTTCGCGAATCATTTGAGTCAGTTCGGGAGTTCGTAGCGGGTTCGCGAATCATTTGAGTCAGTTCGGGAGTTCGGAGCATAGACATCATATAGGTAGACTCCCCATCGAACGCTACTGCCTATTGGCACGAACGAGCCGTGGAGCCGCCATCTTGTACCGGTCGATTGCTCCACTCAGTGTAACTTGTTTGCCAGGTGCAATGAGCTGTCAGCGCATTAAATTAATCATATCTCACTGAATACCTAACTGATTTTGACACGGGTTTTTTTGCTGCAAACTTCATTCATGCAGCTATGATACAGGACACATGATTCAGCGTATTTTAATATTCATAATAGGCTTTACAGTTACATATTATATTCTGATATAAGATATAAGTGACCAGACGCCCAAAATCTAAATATGTGAGGTTGAATATTTATAAATCACACACTATAAATATGACAAAGAAGCAGAAACAGATAGTTGCAGTTAAAATAAGATATTTTAATAAGTTGAATAAACAATTAATTATAATTTGTGACATAGGCTATACACTCTCTCTGGTTCTCTCTCTCTCTCTCTCTCACACACACACACACACACTCTTCTCCCTCCCTCCCTCTCTCTCCATCACACACACACACACACACACACACACACACTCTCTCTCTCTCTCTCTCTCTCTCTCTCTCTCTCTCTCGACACCTTAGGAGCTTTTATTGCTGAAGCCTGGCGGATCAATACAAATAATACATATTTATATAGCGCTTTACACAGTACTCAAATACACTTTACAGAACAGAGAAAATATGAACAAAGCAACTTTAATATACATTACTTCCTGATATCACGTGCGCAAACACAAATAAAAGTGAACAATGTATGTATTAACTTCAGATTGGATTGTGTTGGTAATAGGCACTTAACGTTACCTAACGCTAAAAGTGAGTTTCGTGCATCTAACAAGTGCTTTTTCGAACTTCTTTCTGATCTGAATAGTAATAGTAAGTTATGTGGGAAACACTTGAGTTGAGGGAGGTAACGTTACATAGTCTAACTAACGTTAGCTAGCTACGATTTCAGTACTATCAAAGATCCTTGCTCCTTCTCAATTATCTGGATTTAAGGACAAACTACAACCAATAGTACAATAGTAATCTTAAATCTTACTTGTGAAAAGTAATCCCGAGCCGTACTTGCGATGGTCCGCCGATTAGAACAGGAAAATGCTGCACAGTGCTCTGGTATCTTAACTGCTGCTACGCAACGAAACTAGGAGTACGACCGGTTCAAAATGGCGGCCGCAAATCTCATCGCCCAGCGGCCAATAGGGCGTCTACCTATATGATGTCTATGGTTTGGAGCGGGTTCGCGAATCATTTGAGTCAGTTTGGGCGCTCGCTAATCATTTGAATCAGTTCGGGAGTTCGTAGCGGGATCGCGAATCATTTGATTCAGTTTGGGGATCGCGAATCATTTGAGTCAGTTTCGGAGTTCGGACCGGGATCGCGAATCATTTGAGTCAGTTCGGGAGTTCGTAGCGGGTTCGCGAATCATTTGAGTCTTTTCGGGAGTTCGTAGCGGGCTCACGAATCATTTGAGTCAGTTCGGGAGTTCAAAGCGGGTTCACGAATCATTTGAGTCAGTTTGGGGATCGCGAATCATTTGAATCAGTTCAGGAGTTCGTAGCGGGATCGCGAATCATTTGATTGAGTTGGGGGATCGCGAATCATTTGAGTCCGTTTCGGAGTTCGGACCGGGATCGCGAATCATTTGAGTCAGTTCGGGAGTTCGGAGCGGGTTTGCGAATCATTTGAATCAATTCGAGATTTCGGAGCGGGTTCGCGAATCATTTGAGTCGTTCGGAGCGCGATTGCGAATTATTTGAATAGGTTCGGGAGTTCAAAGTGGGTTCGCGAATCATTTGAATCAGTTCGGGAGCTCGGAGTGGGTTCGCGAATCATAGCTGTATATGGATAGGCATTTTTAACTAATTTAGTAGCTAGTTCTAATTACGTTTTCCAAGCGTGTTTAGGTGTGATATGTGAACTCGTATTTTTTGTTTTAATGATGTGCCTTTTAACAGTATCAAGTATATTCAAAAACTAAACAAATCGTGCCTAAAAAGTGCACAGGCTAATGTAAAGTTACATGATGAAGTCATACTAGTGCGCTTGGCTCGTGTGCTTTTGGAGTGCGTTCTTTCACTGCATCATTCGTTGTATTCAAATGCATTTATGAATGCATGTGAATGATCACAAAATTCAAGATATGGGGGTTAGAAAATGTATATATTTATATAATTTTATGTAGTTAATCAATATCACACGAAGAGTGCCATTTCATTTTGTTCTCCAAAAATCAGCATGATTAAAATGTGATATTAAGTTACTACAGATAATAATTAAATTACAAATACAAAATGTTGCAGAATAATGTAATATATGAATGAATAATAGCCTAAAGAACCTTTGTGCCAAAAGGGTTCTTTCTTGTCATTATAGAACCTTTTTAGCATAAAAGGTTCTTTGGAGTTGAGTAAAGAACCCTATGGTTCTATATAGAACCTCAATGAACCCTTTTTTTCTAAGAGTGTGTTGTCATAACGTTCACCTTGGAGATTGAAAATGTTTCTTTTTTGAGACCCCAGGAGCCTAAATTCAGACCCAGAACAATAAAACCCACAGAAGAGGTGGGAGTTCAAAAGAGAAATCTTTATATTACCAAACTGCAGGGAGAGGAAGAGTAGATATAAGTCATGATCTGCAAGATTATCCACAATCTGATGTGATCCAACCACCTCAGAGAAAACCAGTGTTGAGCTGCTGCAAGAGCTTTTGAAGCACAGCAGCTGTGGTCAAAGAGTTCTCGTGTGTTCTGATTGGTGGATGATGATGATGAGTGGATGAAGACTAGAGCAATCAAATAGTGAGAGAGTGATCTGCTCACCTGGTTATGTTCGTTACAAATTATCATTACTTACCTATAAGGCCCTAAATAGTTTAACTCCTGCGTACCTAACTAGCCTTCTACCACGTTACAATCCATCATGCTCCCTAATAATCCACAGCACTCCAGACAACAGTTACCATATTGTGAAGCAAAAACTGTGTTTGTAAGATGAAAATCCATCAAGACATTTTCAACTTCAAAATGTTGCTTCTGTCTAAAATATGATGCCATAATACATAATATTACAAACATGCAGCTTTTCACTTCACAAGATGTTAACTGCTGGACTGGAGTGTTGTGGGTTATTGTGATGTTTTTATCAGCTGTTTGGACTCTCATTCTGACGGCACCCATTCACTGCAGAGGATACATTGGTGAGAGAGTGATGCAATGCTGAATTTATACAATTTTTCTGATGAAGAAACAAACTCACCTATATCTTGGATGGTACATTTTCAGCCAATTTTCACAATTTTGCCACAAAGCAACCGAGAAAAACCACAGATGTTCAGACACCCCTCAAAAAATGAGGTTCTCATTGATATCAGTGGGTTAGTCAGTACAGTGACTAAATAATTTTAATAACTCTAACCAGAAATCTTCCAGTTATCAGCCCTGAGCATTAGCCACTATTCCACACCATCCTAAAAAGATGTTAGGTATCCCACCTCTTTAAGTTTGTTGAGTTTGGAGTCTTCTAAAGATGTCGGTTGAATGATCATTCTTCTCTCTGCTCCTTAAGACCCACAATAAAACACATCATTTTCCACATTATCAGGCTCTGGATGCTTATCTTCTTTCAGCTAAACACTGGGTCTGTCCTTCATAAATGACTGTGACTGCATCCTTATTCACACATACTTACTAGATAGTGTAGAAGATTAGGATAAGTGTGTTCTAGTATGTTAAAAAGAGCAAGCCGAATGTGCACATTGAGGTCATTCTGATGCTTTCCAAAGTTATAACCGCTTGCAATGTATGAGTTTGTTGCAAGTCTCTTTTAAAGTGGTCAATTGTAAAATAATAATAATAATAATAATAATGTAAAAAGCTAAAGTAATAGAAAATTAATTTAAATGAGTTGCATGCAATTTCAGTTGTTTAGACTTAATTAGACACACCCTTTCCAGAAACCACACCCTCCAAAGACCTGTCATCCAATGCAATGACAGCAATCGCTTAAAAGACATGGACAGAAAACATTTTCTGATTGGCTTCTTACTGTTTAAAAGATATATGTTACCCTGGACCACAAAACCAGTCTTAAGTGTCAATTTTTTTCGAAATTGATATCTATGCATAATCTGAAAGCTGCTCTTCAGCTCCACAGTCTGCCATTCTTTTGACTGTTTCAAAACATAGTTTTCATCAAAAAGTGAACTTTATTAATAGTTTCACTCAGCAGACATTTGATTTCTAGTGCTTCTGTTTGAAACCAAGTGATGTTCGTTCGGGTTTTGTCTGCATGTTTGTGTCCTGAGGGTATTTCAAGGACATGATTCTTCTTTGCTTTCGGGTGGACATGTTATGGCAATGATGAAGTACGGCGAACCGTTGCCGAATTCAGACGTCAAAACTATAGACTAAGGACGGAGAATCTCCACAACACTGATCTGACGCTGAACGGAGAAGAACACACAGAGCTCGGAGATTTCTGTCTTCCTACATTACACACGCCAAGCCACATTGACATAACACAGACTGACGGGCAAAACATAAACCTCTCTGACAACAAAAACATGCTGCGGGAGAGAAAAACATGATGGAAACAGAAAGGAACATCTCAAATCTCAACCATCTTGAATTGAAAACTCTGGCATATTTACAGTCGTGAAAAACAAAGTCTCATGGTGACCGTGTCCTATAAGATCAAGAAAGTACATAAAAGCTTCATAATTTTCATTTTAGAGTGAACTGTTGCTTTTAATGTCTAGCGATAAGGTAAAATAGAAAGCAAATTGGAGCTTTAGTTTCACATAGAAGTGCATCTCTGAGAAGAAAAAGTCAAAAAAAAAATGTTGTCCATGTCAAAAATATCTCAATATTATCTTTAAAAATTTTCAGAGCATTTATCTGAGATGTTACCCATATCCATTTTCTATAGCTTTAATTAATGTACAATTTTATCTATTTTGATTCTCTAAAACAATTCTTGGAGCAACATCAGAGACAAAGGCGATGCTCAAACATAAAAGAGGAATCCATGAAGTCTACTGCGATATTAGGAAAGAGCAACACAGTCCAGCCTTGTTTTCTGTCAAAACTTTCACCTCAGCTCTCGCCACGGGTCTGGAGAAATCCTTCTTCTTTCAGTCGGCCTGCGGAGGAAGTGTCGTCCAAACGGTCTGTCATCTTTCCTACAAGGATCGATCAACTTCTACAACACAACCGACCATATTTCTGATTCGACTTAGTAGTTATGCACCACTTCCACTTTTTGTTCTATTTTGTAGAAGCATAAATCATGTCCTAAACTGTCATACATGGCATCAAAGACACAAGACCCTGTAACAGGCTGTGCACAGGGCCTAACATGACATGTGAGTCAGTAACTGACAATACAAGTAAACAAACAAATAGTGCTCTGACGTTTCCTCTCTCTCTTCAAATAACATGCTCCAGGTTTGAGAGCAACAATTGCATATATTTTCCACTCTCTTACTGTGATGGAAAGAACCCCTCCCTTTGACTAGAAGAACCCGAGGTAATTTGGGACGGAGGGTTACCATGGTTACCATCCCAATGAATTCCCCCATTAAACGCACGTTTGAATCCAGAACAAACAGTTGGGGAAAAAAGACCCTCAAAGAAGCATCTGAAAACAATGGGATTGTTTAGATTCAGACTCAGCCGTCTGTCGAGGTGTTTACATTCTGCGTCACTCTGAGATACAATCAGACTGGTAACTACAGTTAACAGATTCCTAAGAATTACCTTTTTCTGATGCAGAAAAGCTAGTTCATGCATTTATGACCTCTAGACTGGACTATTGTAATGCACTTCTTGGTGGTTGTCCTGCTTCTTCAATAAACAAGCTACAGGTAGTACAAAACACAGCAGCTAGTCCTTACCAGGTCGAGGAAAATATGATCACCCCAATTTTACAGTCTCTGCACTGGCTACCTATTAAGCTTTGTATCAGTTACAAATTATCATTACTTACCTATAAGGTCCTAAATGGTTTAGCTCCTGCGTACCTAACTAGTCTTCTACCACGCTACAACCCATCACGCACCCTAAGGTCACAAAACGCTGGACTTTTGGTAGTTCCTAGGATAGCAAAGTCCACTAAAGGAGGTAGAGCTTTCTCACATTTGGCTCCCAAACTCTGGAATAGCCTTCCTGATAATGTTCGGGGTTCAGACACACTCTCTCCGTTTAAATCTGGATTAAAAACGCATCTCTTTCGCCAAGCCTTCGAATAATGTATCTCTTAAATTGTGACTGCAGTTGTATCTGATCAAATGTGCATTTTTATTCTTTAGCTTGGTTTAAACTAATTAATCTTACTTTGTTGGATCAGCAGCTATGTTAATGATGTCTCTATTTTGTTTCTATGTTTTGCCACAGGATTTACATCGCGTGGTAACTAGGATTTACACAAGCTCCAGTCTGGATCCAGAAAACCTGAGAAGAGATGATGCTGACCCTCAGAGGACCCCAGATGATGCTGACCCTGAATCAACAAACAGAACCAACAAATATTGCTACTTATGCAATCACATTATAATTCCTGTTAATAGTGTTCATCATCTGGTTGACTATGTCTTGTATACATTTTTCAGAAAATTCCTGTAATATGCACAAACTTACAGTCACTACCTATAAGCTACTACTAAATATTGTAGAGTTAACTTTCTGTAAAGTTGCTTTGCGATGAATTGTATAATAAAAAAAGCGATATACAAATAAACTTGAATTGAAAAATTAAAATGGTGTTTGCCCATGCAAGACTAGCTGGGCTGTTGTTAGGCAGTCGCCTGTTGTTAAGGTGTTCTTAGTGGTTGCTAAGGTGTTCTGAGTGTTCTTACATGATGTTATGCAGTTGCTTAGGTGCTTGCTAGAGGGTTACTGTGTGGTTGCTTGAGTGTTGTAAGTTGGTTGCCAGGGAGTTGCTGCAGGGTTCCTTATGAGTTCTGATTTTAGTGAGCTGTTATGCAGAAGTTAAGACAGTCCGAGTCTAATAACATCTCAGACTCAATCAGTGATTGTGTCAGTATTCTGGGTGGTTGCTAAAGTATTCAGTTGCTGAGGTGTTCTGGATGGTTGCTAGGGAGTTGCTATATGGTTGGTACAGTGCTCTGTGTAATTTCTTGGGTTTTGTACGTGTTGGCAGGACATTGCATGGGTGTTCAGATTGATTGGTAACATGTTTCTAGGATGGTTGCTTATTGGCCCATGTCAAATTAACCCAACCACATTACTCTATAATAAGACATCATTGAACCCCAGAATTTGAAAGTGAAAGTGAAGTGACATTCAGCCAAGTATGGTGACCCATACTCAGAATTTGTGCTCTGCATTTAACCCATCCGAAATGCACACACACAGAGCAGTGAACACACACACACTGTGACAACACACACACAACCTTTCGATTGGGAGTCCGACTCTCTAACCATTAGGCCACGACTTCCCCTATTGAATCCCTAATGTCTCCAGCGCAAACACAAAAAATTACAAGTTTAATATGTATCAATTGAATGTTGCAAATTTTATAACACTGAGCAATTCTTATAATGATGTTTCTTGTATTAAACAACCCTAAATAAATTAAAGGTACAGTGTTGGTCTGTCATAATGAATCACTCCCACAAATGAAGGTGAAATATTTATATGGACCAAGGTTTTTAAGTATGAATAATTCTGTGTATGAAGACGTGATACTAAACTGCTTATTTTGGTAAAGAAAACCTCTACAAATTCATTTTTTGAGTCAAAATGTCAAATTCATTCCAGAATGTAGAAAGAGCTTGTTTATTTTAAATAATTACATCATTTCTATTAGAATAGAATACACGGTGCATTCCAGGACAAAAGTCATTCTGGTGTAGTGCTTAAAGCAGTGGCAAGCCTTGTTTGCATAAAAGTCAAATGCAAGAAAAATAAAATATTTTAAAGAGCTGCTACACTGATGCATCAAGTCTGAATACATTCGTTTCTAGGCATAAATAAGCGAAATAATACAAAATATTTCATTCTTATGTACCAAAGATGTGTGTGCATGAGTGTGGGCAGACATCCATCAGTGAAGCATGTAGCAATCATCCCCACATCGCTTTCAGTGTTACTCTGAGTTCTTGTAGTTGGTGAAAAGGTTGTAAAGCACCCTGAGTGTTGACTTCAGATTCAAGTTCACCACGTCTGCAGGACACAAACAACAGATTCGCTGTTAAACAGACAGAGGCTTGAATAGTTACCCGTCACTGTGAAGGAACACAGGATGTTTAGTGCATCATTTGAGAAACATCTCCATCTAGGGGATAATGTGGGTAACACCATGAACAGGTGCAGACGATGTTACTGCTGGCACTGATTTTTTTCTGGTACCTTCTGGTCGCGCTTTGGGTTTCTGTAATCCACCATCTTGCATGAGCTCAAAAGCAAATGCGACATTATGCACCTAGAGAAAAACAGAGAGAAAAACACTCTAGCAATCCCTTTAGTACAAAACCAGTTGTATATATTATAAAATAGAAAAGTTCAGATTATTATAAGTTTAATGCCATAAAGATTCCATAACCACCGCATAATCAGACTTCACGAGTCCAAATCAGACCACAGACTCATTGAGAAACACTTAAACTGTAATCAGACTGACTCGCTTTATACTTGCTTAGTATAATGTGGTCTGATACGTCTGAAATTTGATTTGAAAATAAACCAGACCTCATCGAACCACATCAGACTCTGTAAGATTTAATAATTTTTTACATTAGACTCAAGTCCACATCAGACTTCATAAATACTCCTCGTCTGACGTGGACTCATCGAGATCGATGTGGTCTGATATAGTCTGAACAGAATTAATGAAGTGTGGTTCTGATGTGGTCCAGTATGGTGTTGTTCGATGTAGTGCAATGGTTCATGAAGTCTGACGCAATTTAATGAGGTATCTCATTATCTAAACAAATCAAACCGCATCAGACACTGTAAGACCTAAGTCCACATCAGACCCAATCAAACTCTACAAACACTATTCATCTAATGTGGACTTACTTACCGAGACTGACGTGGTCTGTGTGTGGAATCATGAAATGTGATAAGGTCTGATAATGGTTTGATGTTGTCTTAATGGTGTGATGTGATGTAGGCTGATGTGGACCGATGTGGTTATTGAATACCTCATCAAACCACATCAGACCAAAATGCACCATATCAGACCACATCATACTCAAGTCCACATCCGAGTCTAATCAAGCTCTATTAGACCCCAACAGAACCATTCAGTCTGCTTTAGACCTCACCAGTCCATATTAGACCACCCTATGGCACACTTACCTTCTGTTCGAAGCTTTCAGGCGTGAGGTAGAAGTTGTACAGCTGGACAAAGTAATTTTCTAACAATCCCATCAGCAACACCAGATAGACTCCATCTGCAAACTTCACACACACAAAGAGGTTTTTAAGTGGATCTGATGTAAAGATCTGTGTGAGAGTTAACAGATGATGTTCATACCTGTGACTCCAGCTCCGTCACCTCCAGGTTCAGTTTGTTCAAGTGTTTATTCACAAATGTAATCAGCGACTGAAGAAACAGACATTAAAGGAACATTTTTGTATAATCAGTACCATCGCACAAAAGATCAGGTCCCATCCGAAACCAGTTCTTACCGTTTTCACTACATTCAGTTTGTCAGGAGCGTGATCCAATAACGTGTCGAAAGCATCACGTTCTGCGAATGACAATAAAATAAACAGTTTTTGGAAGAGTGAAAATAAAAAACATGCATGTGTGGAAATTCCAGATAAAACCAACTCCTGATGTTCACTAGTTTTATAGGGTCTACTTGAATAAAACAGGCCATTTTATACATATAGCTGGTCTAGATGGTTGACTAGCTGGACTACACCTTGATCAAGCAGTTCACGGCTGGGAAACCGTCAATGAACCAGCTAAAGTTGTCCAAAAACTAGACCTCTGCATGATCCTTAAGGAAAATACTCACCTGATCTTCCGATCATCATTCTGTTGGAAACAAGGAACACAGAGTCAGCATCAGATCACACATTCAAATACAAAAAGTGTTAAAATCATCTGTCACCACTAGATGGACACATTGGAGCATCTTACTCTGTTGTGGTACTTGTGAGTTGTTTGGTCACATGAGCACTCTGAAGGATTCCCTCTTTTTTCTGAGACAAACAAACGCACTTCTGTAATTAGGCTTAGGTTATTTGATATAATGTTCATTGTCACACTTTAATAAACTCGTCGTACCTTGACCACGATCATCTTGACAGACACATGCTCAGGTAAGCGGATGGGTGCCGCGTAGTAAATGGCCAGCGCCAGCAGCAGGTACACGATGGACACCAGGTTCTTAGAGTGGATTGCTGAGGAAGAGATACAGATTTAATATCAACAATAAACATTTCTTTATTTTTGATAAAAATAGACTCAATTTACTTTCTTAATAAAGGCCTCTTGTGCACAATTTATCAGTGCATGTTACATGAAATAATACATATATACATATGTGACCCTGGACCACAAAACCAAAAGGTCATAAGGTCATAAGGGTCCATTTCTGAAGAAATAAGCTTTCCATTGATGTATGGTTTGTTATGATAGGACAATATTTGGCTGAGATACAACTATTTGAGAAAAAAATCTAAATATTGAGAAAATTGATCATTTTATATCTATTAGTTTTATTTATGTCCAGTTAGTTATACATGCATATATATATTTGTTTTCATGACATTTAATTTAACCATTAAGAATAGAAAAGACTGGAAAAGGTCGTGTTTGTTTAGTATTATTTAGTATATTGTTTATTTGCTATACACAATATTTTATAAATATTTAACATTTTCATTTCATTTTAGTTACATTTGTAAAAAATGTATGTGCTTTTGTCGTTAGTATTTCTTTTATATATATATATAACAATTGTTTTAGATTCAATTTATTTTTATTTCAGTTTTAGTTTTTATTCATCTCCAGTTAGTAATATACATATAAAAGAATGGGGGAAAAGTAATGTTATTTTGGTATTATTTACTGTATATACTATAATGGTTTTAAATTCACTTTTATTTTATTTTTATTTTCAGTTTTCATGTCAATGAGTAACATTTTTAGTAATTTTGTTACATGCTTTTTGTCATTATTATTATTTATAAGGGTTTTTTAATAATAGTATATAGGTTTAATTTTTTTATGTCCATTTAATTTCAGTTTTAGTTTTTAGTTTTAAACTCATGTCAGTTACTTGTACATTTCATTTTGTAGCTTTATATCAGTTAACAAAATGTTTTTAATAGTTTTGTTTGTAGTTAACGATAATAACCCTAGTACAATTGACTTCTTATTTTTGGGTGAACTATCCCTTTAAATGCGAGTGTTTTTCAGCGCTCACAGTCAACACTCCACTCCGTGTTCCAGTCCAGCGGTCTGAGAACCACATTAACAGCCTCCAGAACCGTCTGCAGCTTCTGCTTCTGTCCGATCTCTGACTGCGTCACCTCTGCCACATTTAGCTTATAACCCGACAGCTTCTCTGAAAGAGACGACACACAGAACGCCCTCACTACACTGAAAACACCACGGCAAAACGCCAATACAGACAATGAGCTCAAGAAATAGATAGGGAAGGTTCTTTGTCGTACCGAACAGTTTCTGCAGCACCTGTCCATCATACAGATCTTCCTCAAGGTCTTTCACGATGATCCGGTCCTCCTCAAGTTCACTGTTGATCCAGTCAATGAGAACCTGAGAGGAAGAGAGAATAAGGGTCAGTGGGTAGAATGGTAATCATGCAAAAGGGGTGTGGCTTAGCAGACCAGATGTTCACTCTATTATCATTTGTGATTTCTGTTAAGGTATTTACTGTTATTTACAGTTTAATCATCAACATTTTTCACTCTATGTTTATTTTCTAAAGTCTAGGCATTGTTGTTACGGTTAACAAATTTATAGTAAGCTAATTTTCGTTAATTGAAATAAATAAAACTGAAATAAAATAAAATAATTTATATTTTATGTTATATAAATATTAGATGAAACAAAGAAAAAAATAGAAATCCTCCCTTGGCAACTAACTTAAATGATATGTTTAAAGTTAAAATTAAAATGACTACAATTGAAAATGAAAAACAAAATTACAGTTAAAAAGAAATATAAAAAAACAATACAATTACAATAGCACAAATCTAAATCACTTAAACTTAAACTAAACATTAAATGACCAATACATACATTTAAATGATAATTACTAGTATAAAAATAAAAGCTTATCTAAAATATTAATGAATGACAGTTGAGGAAAGAGGTAAGATGAGCGGGAGTAATAACAGAGCTGAAACTCTAGAGGGCGCTGACCAAACAGATTTAAGTGTCAAATGTAATGTTTCATTGGTGTTACTGTCTTCATCTGCCATTTCTGTTTTTCTTTTCCGCACCGTTCATTCTGAAATATTAGTGTAAGAAGTCAGAAAAGGTGTTTTGTACCTTCTGGAGGTCTTTAAAATTGAGGTCTTCTCTGGACGTTGGGTCTAGAATGGTCCTCTCTGCATTTTCCTCTTCAAAAATCAAGGAGGAAAGAAGAAACTCTTTAGCACACTGTTGTTGTTATTGTTGATGTTTTTAAAGACAGTTATGTGGGAGGATCCTCTAGGACCGTCTTGGGTCTGGGTGCATTTCTGCAGCTGTCTGACTCAGAAATCAGGGTGAGTAAGAGACATGGAGGAAATGAGAAGTGTCCTCCACACCCAACACCACCACAACACTGGTTTTGAAGTTTTTAGTAAAGTACTGCTTAAGTGCCAACTTTATCTCAGATGTTTGCCTTTAAATTCTTAACTAAGAGAATAAAAACAGACACAAAATTAATAATGAACATTTGCTGAGGATATACTCACCCTCGGGCCATTCAAGTTTGTTTCTTCATCAGCGCAGATTTGGAGAACTGTATCATTGCATCACTTGCTAACCACTGGATGCTCTGCAGTGAATGGGTGCCGTCAGAATGAGAGTCAGACAGCTGATAAAAACATCACAGTATTCCACAAGTTATCCACACCACTGCACTCCATCAGTTAACATCTTGTCAAACAAAAAGCTGCACGTTTGTAACAAACAAATTCATTATGATGCTGTTTTTAACTTTAAACAGTTACTTCCAGCTAAAATGCAAGTCCTCTATCCATAATATTGCTGCCTCCAGTGAAAAAGTAATCTCTTCTGAATCAGGAGAGAAATACGCCCAGATGAATCACCATTTAAAAGTAAAGACCGTTTAAAATTCTCAACAAATATGTGCGTGTATTTTGATGAGAGAGGACAACAGGTGATGGACGTTTCACTGGATGAAGGGATATTGTGGATTATGGACTCATATTTTGGCCAGAAGCGAGTGTTTCAAATTTAAAAGTCTTACTGAATGATTTGTTCATTACAAACATGCAGCTTTTTGTTTCACATGGTGTTAACTGATGGACTGGAGTGGTGTGGATCACTTGTGGGTTACTGTGATGTTTTTATCAGCTGTTTGACTCTCATTCTGACGGCACCCATTTACTGCAGAGCATCCAGTGGTGAGCAACTGATGCAATGTTACATTTCTCCAAATCAGTTCTGATGAAGAAACAAACTCACCGACTCGTCTTGGATGGTCTGCGGGTGAGAACATTTTCAGCAAACTTAAATTATTGTTATTTTCTGCAATAATCTAAAAGCCAATGGAACCTGAGTGACACTAATTTACACATATCTCTGTTCTGACCACTAGTGGAGGAGTGAGACATTCGATTGGGTTTAATGGATGAGAAGAAGCCAAATGTTACCCAGCAAAGTGTCCTCAGGGAGCAGCTCTGGGTCGGTGTGCAGAAGAGGAGCCATGATGGCGTTCTTACCATCTTCCTGAAGATCACTCGCTAAGAAGACAAAAGAAGTTCACTATTGAAGTACCTTGGAATATATAGTATTTATTCAACGCCATGGTAAATATCAAGGTACCATGGTTCTTCATGCTTGTCTGCATTGTATTAGGAAAATACTTGCTAAAGCAATACCAGGAGCTCGCTGCATTTTATTACAGTCAATTTATATCATGACTTGACGTCTAGTTCTAGGAAAAACAGCATCAGTTTAGTGCACTTCCTCTTAAATGCAAACAGTCATCAGGATCATACATCAGAAAGAGTTCCTCCTGTACGACACACACACACACACACACACACACACACACACACACACACACACAGAGTCAGCAAGGATGCATTAAATGTATCAAAAATGACAGTAAAGACATTAATAATATTACAGATTTGTTACAGAATGTTACAGAGATTTCGGTTTCAAATAAATGCTGTTCTTTTGAACTTTGCATTCATCAAAGAATCCTTAAAAAAAAGTATCACAGTGTCCACAACAATATTAAACAGCAAAAAATATGTTTTCAACATTGATAATCAGAAATGTATCTTGAGCAGCAAATCAGTATATTAGAATGATTTCTGAAGATCATGTGATACAGAAAACTGGAGGAATGATGCTGAAAATTTATATTTACATGGAAAAATATGACTAATTTTAATACTTATGACTGAGTGTAAAACTGCACACAGATCTAACATTATTGCTAATATTTCAATATATTATAGTATAAGTTTTTACTGCCATCAGATGACCTTCGGAGACCCCTTAAAAGTGTCAAATGAACTTATATTTCATATAATGAACTTGATTTTTTTTATGTTAGTACTTAAAATAAATGAAAATGAGAAATGTTGCTTTGGAAACTAGCTGCAATAAAATGTTGAGAAATAAATAAATACATACCTACATACATATGCAATCAATGAAAGTCAATATGGTCCAGAAACTGTTGGGTTACCAAAATTCTTTTAAATATCTATAGTGTTCAAACAAACTTATACAGGTCTAGAACAACTTTAGGGTGAGTAAATGATGACCGAATTTTCATTTTTGGGGGGAACTATCCCTTTAAGATGAATGAGAATTCTAACAGATTGCTTTTTCTGCCTGTGAAAAGTAACAGTACAGTCGAAAAATGACTTTAAGAGGCTAATAAAAGTGTCATTCATGTTTGTCATCAATCCCCCATGTAAGTGGAAACTCATTTAAACAGTGTTTCACCATGAAACATGCCTCAATTTTTTAATGATTAAGTTCCGTCCATGTTTCACATACAGAAATAAATCCTCTAGGAACAGAAGCTATTTATAGTAACCAATGCTAATATTGTGTTTTAAATATACACAATAAAAATACTATATATACACTGGTTATACATATACTCATAAACAAATGCATTTAGATTTTTTTTATTAAATACTGTACATGCATTTATGAAATCTAATTGTTGAGATATATTATATTATTGAACCAAACTTTTGAATGCAAATAGCCATGTACTAACTGCTAACCACAGTGAACATGCACACACTGTACAGGTTCTCGTGTACCAAACAAACCTGCTATCAAAACTATTCTGTTATCATTTAACACAATCAGTTCCTATATAATAAATACTATTATATTTTATAATAATGTTTCGGTGTATGGTTGAAAAAGCATGTGTATTCAGAAATAAATATGTTTGATTTTAAATGAAATATTTAACAAGTGAATCTAATGTGGCAACGTACATCTGCATTCATTTAATTAAGATCTATGAAACTGCTGCATCATAAAACAGCCCAAAGTCTACCTTGCTTTCTTTTCTTCGTTCCACACAGAAGACCAGCCATGTCCCGTCAAACAGTGCTGAATCCAGCTAATGTTCTGCAGTGAGCCTTGGTGGTGTGTGTGTGTGTGTGTGTGAGGCCATCAGTGTGGCTACAGCAGTTGCACCCGCGTCATCACGTGTTATTTCTGTCCCTTTGACACCCCCCCACCCTCACTGCTCCTGTTTCACTGAGGACGAGAGGCTGCTCTACTATCCACTCTAATAGATGCAACATTTGACTCACACTAATGAGGGACTAACCAGAACTACACTCGATGGAGAGATGACACACCTCTGCTTTTTACAATATTATAAAATTACATTTTTGGTCTTCATATTCTAGTCTATGATAATGGATTATACATTCAAGTTTTACATGCAACACATGAAATCGCAAATGTTCAAAGGTTTCCAGATATTTGATCTGTGTAATTAATTCTATTTTATTCTATTCTATAAACCTATATTCAAGTTTATATGTAACACACAAACTCTTTATGGATCTTTGAAAATTTCCAGATCTTAAATGTCCAGTTTAATTAATTCTATTCTATTCTATTCTATTCTGGATTAGATGTTCAAGTTTTTCTGCAACACATTAAATCTTAATGGCTTTTGGGAAATTTCCAGATCTTAAATGACTGTTGTCTAATTGATTCTATTCTATTTTATTCTATGCTGCATTAAATATTCAAGTTTTTCCACATGAAATGTTCATGGATCTTCAAAGACTTGCAGGTCTTCAAGGTGTGCTGTCTAATTCTATTCTATTCTGGATTAGATGTTCAAGTTTTTCTGCAACACAAAATATTCATGGCTCTTGGAAAATTCCCAGATCTCAAAAGACTGTTGTCTAATTGATTCTATTCTATTCTATTCTATTCTATTCTATTCTATTCTTCCAGATATTCAAGGTGTGTTGTCTAACGGTAATTGTATTCCATTCTGGATTAGATGTTCAAGTTTTTCTGCAACACATAAAATCTCCATGGCTCTTTGAAAATTCCCAGATCTGAAATGACTGTTGCCTAATTTATTCTATTTTACTCTGTTCTATTCTATATTAAATATTCAAGTTCTATATTAAAACTTCAATGTTTGTTGTCTAATTCTATTCTATAATGGATTAGACATAAGGTCACTGAGACATTTCCATTTTTGATTTAGGTAACAGTATACAGTAGTATATTAACAGTTCTGCGGTTCTGATTCATGGGGAAATTCATTTAATAAATTAGGTATTTTCAGGAAGTCATCAATCTGCTCTCAAAGCTGATTTCTCATGTTCAAATCAGTTAGTAAAAAGCTGCTGATCTGCAAGTTCCGTTGGTTTATTGACACGACACAACAAACACTTCCCTGAGAAATCAATACACACTCACAGCAGTGTTCAACAGCAGTGTGCGTGTCTGCAGGTCTTGGGGAAAGTTATTTATTACAAAGACGACAAAAATAGCAGTCTGGTCAGAGGAATGGAGTTGCTCTTAAATATAGCAGCACTTATTTGTGCGATCATTGGGATGCTGGAGAGGGAAATGGATGCCGGATGAGTAACATAGTTCAGATGTCAGAGAGAAGATGATTGTGTCATATTATCAACCAAACTTCCTGCATTACACACAGTCCACAGTCAGTCTCCATATTACACACTACCCGTCTCTGGATTACATGCGTTCAATCATTTGTACAAGAAAACATTAAAAAATAATTATTATTATTATTTTAATTGATATGACAAAATTTGAAAGCTTTGTGCCAATCCTGTTTCAATACTCTTTCACGGATAAACTAGTTTGACAAGACCAATATGTGAGAAAATGAACAAAATGAAATACTTCAAAAGTATATATAAATAAAAAGTCATTACTTTAAAAAAAATAATTTTTCGAAAAGAAAAAAAAAATCAATAAAATCAAAATTGATCTATATATATATATATATACACACATACACACACACACACACACACACACACAGACCATTAAAATGTGAATGGGCACATGCAAATTGGCTGATAATTTAGATTTTTAAAAATAAATGATTTTTGTTGTTGTTTTCTAAAAATAATAATTTTAAGTGTTATCTGAGAATACTGACTAACCAACTAACTTAATATAAGTGTAAAAATGCTCCTTAGGAAATACTACAATCATTTCATACTTTCTTTATGACTTTTTACATTTATAAGCACACATTTCATCATTATAATTATTTTTTTAACACTGAGGTGACTGAATTGTATTTTAGGATCTGAGAACTATCCATGATGACAACTAGACTTTTGCTTCAGATGAAAGTTATTTCTGTTTTTTTAACATAGCAACACTTTATACCTCAGATAGCTCTACACAAACACAGACACACATCAATGATGCTCAATGTACAAACATAGACAAGAGTGAAACTTACTGAGATCCATGTTCCCCAAAGCTCTGAACTTGTCTGAGGACACTTAACAAATGAAGGCAACTTCAGCCAGATCTGTCAGTATCACTCATACACACACAATAATATGCAAGTCAACATCCTGACAGGCAAACACATCCTCATATATATCCGAGGGTTTTCTGATATCAGCTTCTGCACAGCAGGGATGGGAAATGCTGCTGTCAATCATAACAACTACTAAGCTCCCGAAGAAAACTTTCTAACAAAAGTCCACCGGATGGCGCTATTAATGTCATGTTAACTCGTGTACATAAAACAGCATCACTGCTTAAATGAAGTCACTCATCTGTCAGACATTTAACCAGCATTCCATCATATTTTCATCAAAAATGTATACAGCCAGCATACCGTACCAACCATTCAAAAACCTTAGCAACAATCTAAAAAACATCCAGAAGACCCATACAACACCCTAATAACCATCCAGAAGACCCAGGCAACACCCTAACAACCATCCAGAACACCCATACAACACCCTAACAACCATCCAGAAGACCCAGGCAACACCCTAACAACCATCCAGAAGACCCATACAACACCCTAACAACCATCCAGAACACCCATACAACACCCTAACAACCATCCAGAACACCCATACAACACCCTAACAACCACCCAGAAGACCCAGGCAACACCCTAACAACCATCCAGAACACCCATACAACACCCTAACAACCATCCAGAAGACCCATACAACACCCTAACAACCATCCAGAACACCCATACAACACCCTAACAACCATCCAGAACACCCATACAACACCCTAACAACCACCCAGAAGACCCATACAACACCCTAACAACCATCCAGAAGACAGCCAGGCAACACCCTAACAACAATCCAGACCACCCACACAACACCCTAACAACCATCCAGAAGAATCATACAACACCCTAATAACCATCCAGAAGACTCAGGCAACACCCTAACAACCATCCAGAACACCCATACAACACCCTAACAACCATCCAGAAGACCCATACAACACCCTAATAACCATCCAGAAGACCCAGGCAACACCCTAACAACCATCCAGAACACCCATACAACACCCTAACAACCATCCAGAAGACCCAGGCAACACCCTAACAACCATCCAGAAGACCCATACAACACCCTAACAACCATCCAGAACACCCATACAACACCCTAACAACCATCCAGAACACCCATACAACACCCTAACAACCACCCAGAAGACCCAGGCAACACCCTAACAACCATCCAGAACACCCATACAACACCCTAACAACCATCCAGAACACCCATACAACACCCTAACAACCATCCAGAAGACCCATACAACACCCTAATAACCATCCAGAAGACCCAGGCAATACCCTAACAACCATTCAGAACACCCAAGCAACACCCTAGCAACCATCCAGAAGACCCATGCAACACCCTAACAACCATCCAGAAGACCCATACAACACCCTAACAACCATCCAGAACACCCCAACACCCTAAAAAGCAGCCAGAATAACCTAGCAACACACTAAAAACCAACCTGAACACCCTAGCAAATAGCCAAAACACCTTAGTAACAACCAGACAAAACACCCTAACAACACTCTAACAACCATCCATAACACCCAAACAACTATTCAGAACACCCTAGCAACCAGCCAAAAAACCCTAGCAACACCCTAACAACCATCCATAACACCAGTAGCAACTGGTCAGAAAACACCTATTTAAACACCATAGAAATATATCAACCACTTAACAGGGCAGTCACTTTAAACTTCTAAACTCCTTTCAAACTGTAAATGTTTTCAGAATTCACAAACTCAAAATAACCGTCAGAATTTCAGCTGACTCTTATCTTAGTTTATCAGGCCAGAATTCAGCGTTTCATGGCTGCTGCAATGGCGCTGAATGCTGAAGCACTAAATAATCTATTAAGATTGTCTGAAAAATCCCAAAAAGGATCCTCCTGAACAAAGAGACACTAAAGAGACTTGAACACATTTTGTCACTCCCGTGTGACTGTCTGGAGGTTAACAGGACAACCACTCTGTTCCACAATGACACACACACACAAACACACACACACACTTTACTGTGCAGCTGTTCACACAGATGGAGACTGAAAGGGGTGGGTTTGATGTAAGATACACAATTAAAAAGAAAAACAACTAAAAAAATGCAGATAGATACATTTTTAACTCTTGAGAGCTTGAAACAATACGAGTAAACAAGACAAAGCAGTCCACCTCATTCTTATCTGAATAACCTTGAGCTTCTGACCTGGTTATTTCTGTCCCCACAATATAACTATGGCTTATGTTATGCTGATATAAGAAGAGTAAATCATAATAATTATAAAACTAAAATTGCACCAGTCCAGTATAATTATTTATATTAATAAAAATCATACAAGTTGCAATGAAAGAAGCATTTTCATATATTCACAAATTCGTATATTGATCAAGTGCACCACCATGGACAGCGATAAAAATCAATCACTGCATGATGTGCTCATCTTAGTTATATTATTTCCTTTTTCTTTTTTAAGTTACAATATCATGGAAAACATTACCTTCTTTCAGCTTCTTTTTGCGAACTAACGTTCCCCCCAGTTTTCCGAGCAGCGACTCATCCTTCTTCATCTTCCCCGGCTGTCCGGAGGGTTTTGTGGGACTCGCGGCCATCTGCTCTGCTGCGGCTTCAATCACAGAACCAGAACGAGTGAACAGAATGAAAGGGGCGGGGCATAGTGGCCCGAAATATGCTAAAATAATTATTTTACTGTTTTAACTTTTACTGTGTAATTTAAATTAATTAGGTATTAAATTTACTCAGTGTGTTTTATCATGTGAAAAATATTGTCTAGATCTGTGCCAAGGATGAGCGGCGATGTCACGTGGAACGTGTTACTTTTCTCAGCGCGGTTCGACAAATCGGTTTACTGAAAATATCGTTGTTTTTGTATTCTTGTTTACCGGGGATTAATAAGAATTGGTAGCCATTAGTCAGTGTAGCGCTGTTTAATGTTTAACAGGAATGAAAACGAGACTTTGAGGGACAGAAGTATTGTGTACAACTGATTGTAGTGTAGTTTCAAAAGAGGCACAAGTAGTTCAGCTAACAAAACATATTTAGTCTTTCAGTAACGTAAGACAAAGTCACCATAAAACAGTCTGAAATTAAGTTTTGAAAATCACGATATAGTAAAGGTATAGAGAACATTATGAAATTCTACAGGGTTTCTAACCTGATTAAAATCTATAAGTATACTATTATACGATAACACAATATATCACCAGTAAGACAGAAAAAGTTCTAAATGCGGTTCTAAATTGAGGATTGGCCATAGCGCCTCTTCTGAGTAAAGGTTTTAATTCATTAATTGGAAACAGATCAAACTGGTAACATTTGCCACACAATGCCAGTGGGTTTTGGAAAAGCATCACATGCAATTACAATACGGATAATGAAAAATAACAGCAAACCATTGAAAATAGGTTATAAAATGAACATATCTCTAATGCTATTTAATAATAACCGTCTAATAATCAAAAACAAAGATTAAGAAAATATAACTTTGCATACGTACCCTTTGCTCTGGGTGTGGTGAAGACTTTAACAGAAAGCAGTACTGAAGCAGTGTAATAGGGGAAAAAAGGGAAGTATGAGCATATTTTCACTGTGGATATATTTTGAGTCAGGCATTGTCATATCTGGAAAAGTGCTGTAACATCTTGAGTCACACCCTTAAAGTCAGTCATAGACAGAAACTAAACATAC
This sequence comes from Carassius carassius, assembly GCF_963082965.1. NCBI lineage: Eukaryota > Metazoa > Chordata > Actinopteri > Cypriniformes > Cyprinidae > Carassius > Carassius carassius. Next base: position 2,152,607 of record NC_081804.1, on the reverse strand, counting down.
ACACAACACACATCACCAAACTAAGACATCTAGTGTTATTAAATAAATCCCAAAAAGACAACTTCCTGCATCTAAAAGAAAAAAATATTTACATTTATTCATTTAGCAGACGCTTTTATCCAAATGAGGGAAACAAGCGGTTTATAATACATAATTCAAAATGTATAACATTTATAATATTGCTTACATCCTCAGATGGAGGTTTTGTCAGATTTAACTAAACAAACCCTAAACAAGCAACACAGTCAAACAAAAATAAAAAAAACTACCAACAAAAACTTCAACAGGTTCATTTTTAATGCCATACAAAATTTACAAAGTACAAAAAAAGTTATTATTTTCCATAACTGAACATCAAAATGCAGGTCGTTCAATGTTCCAGAGGTTTCCATCAGCTTTCTGAAACTGCACAAGCACACATTATTATTAATTTACTCATGTAAGAGAACATTAAGGCATTGTAAGGTCACATAACTCATATAATTCATCATGTATGAACTTTTAGATAAACATATGTGATGTATATTTCACAAAATAGCTCAATTGCATGTTCCATAAAATATTTGAGTGAACTGTGGTATCACTGTGGTACCTGTGCACCGCAGCAGACCCCAGCGTTTCTGCAGCCTCTGTCTCTGCTTCTCCATCATCTGAACATCTTCAGGATTGGGAGCTCCCAGGGGCCCGAGTGGAGGGACAGGGGCCCCAGAGAGGGCAGAGAGTGTAACCGCCAGGAGATCTTTGTCACAGCCCTGAAGAAATGCAGGTATGACGATTTACTAGAAGCAAGCAACTCTCATACAGAAGATTAAGCAAGTAAAATGAAATAATACACAAAACAAATAAAGAAATATAAAATAAATACAAAATACATTTAAATAAATCCATTTAACACAAATGCATAAAATGCATATATTAAAAATGTAATATTGTAAATAAATGCATGTAAAATAAATTAATACATTTAAAATAAATAGCTTTTTAAACAAATAAATAAGCTATGTAAGTACATAATTTTTTTTTTAAATAAAATAAAATAAACAAATACATTTAAAATTAATAAATATGAATACATATAAATAAACAAATATATTGAAGACAAATAATTACATTTAATATAAACAATTTGAAACAAATAAATGGTAACACTTTAGAATAATGGTCAATTAGTTAATGTTAGTGAATTCATTATTAACATGAACAATACATTTATTACGGTATTTATTCATCTTTGTTAATGTTAGTTAAAGAAAATACAGTTATTCATAGTTAGTTTATGCTAATTCACAGTGCATTAACTAATGTTAACAAGCACAACTTTTGATTTGAATAATGCATTAGTAAATGTTGAAATTAACATCAACTAAGATTAATAAATGTTGTAGAAGGATGGTTCTTGGTTAGATCATGTTAACTTAAGTAGTTAAAAACTAACATTAACTAATAGACCATTATTCTAAAGTGTTAATGAATTACGGTACCTAAAAAAATAAATGAATCCATTAAAAAAAAAAAATTTGTTTTGGAAAGGTTTGTATATTATTTTTTAAATATTATTATTATTATTTAAAATATATTATTTTAAAATATCTAAGTCTGACCTGCAGTAGGGTGAGCGTGCGGCCCTCTGCCAGGCCTTGGAGCAGACCGGTCAAGTGACCCCAGACTGGAGCCAGAAGAGTCTTTGCCCCACTGTCTCCAACAACCCCCAGCACCAGCCCGGGGTTAAACTCATACGCCAGAGGGAGGATCAGGCTCAGAACCGCCTGCATAAATCCTGCCGTGAATCCCTCACCCTGAAGACAAGCAGGAAGAGGAAGTGACTTCACAGAAATCAGACGAAATCCAAGACAATATCAGCTGTGAATGCACACCTCTCTCAGACACAAGGACAGACGGTTCACACACTTCTCTTCAGTTTCTTCAGCACAGATTTGGACTAGAAACACCTTCCTGAAAAGAAAGACCCCAAATGCAGCCAAGGCAAGCTGATCATGTCATTTTTAAATAAAAATGAAAACTGAAAATATAAAAGTAAATTACATTTTTTTATAAAGCTATAACAGTGCATTAAAAAAGCAAAAACACTACTGAAAAAGCAAAAAAAGATTTAGAATTATTTTTAAATAATATTTAAAAATAAGTGTAACACTAAAATAATTGAAATAATCTTTTTCAGAAAACGTTTTTTTTTTTTTCCTAAAAATAAAGGTAACACTAAAATTATAATTTCTTAAATACTAACTTTATACATGTTTATATATTTTTTTTAAATTACAACTTTTTTACTCTACCCTTTCAACGACAAACAATAAAACACAAAAACAGATGCAATAACTGGCTCACCCGTCATCAGTTTTGACTGGTAAATTCCCATCTCCAATAAAAACGACCAGCACCCTTCATCAAACACACAAGCACAGTATCACATGACAGCTCATTACTGATCTGATCAAGGTGATATTAAGTTAATTCTTGTTAGTCTAGTAAATGTTGTACCGTTCAGCGAGGCCCATGAGTGCGTGTTGATAAGCACAGCGTACGGACAAACTCAAGTCAGACACCACGATGCATCCGTTACGCACCTGATGAAGCGTTACAGTCTGTTACCAAATACAGCACACAAAAATAACCACCAGATTCAGTTATCACCCCCTTACCTCTTTATTCATCATTTGTTCAAGAACTGAAATGATCTTTCCAAGAGGCTGGAGGATGTTTTGGTCCGTTACATCTTGGAAATATTTATCCCTACAGACAAAAAAACGATTTGTAAAGGTTACAATGTGGCCAAAAAGCGTGAATCTGTGTGTTAATGATCTTATTTTACCAACCGGATATTTTGTACTTCTTTAGAGGTACTTTGGGAATCTTCCCCAACATTTTGGCAGCCTTCAGGCAGTGAGACCTCCACACCAGGAGGGGGCGCTACGAGTGTTCGCACATCAGTAGATGTCCTGATTAAAGGTTCAGGCCACTCAATGGTCTTCTTTGCATCGCTCTCTGGCGCAGGTTTCTCAGCCTTTTTTGTTTCGCTGTTCTTCTCATCCAGTCTGGGCCTTTTGGTTCTCGTACCTGAATGAGCCTCTTTAAGAATGAGACGGATACAATTTTTAAGATGTCAGATGTTAAAATGACATTTAAATAAAAACTCATTTAAATGTCACTACAACTTTAAATCTAATATCAATTGCCTTCATTACAGAGATATTATCGTTAACTAAAATCAAAACTATTAAAAATGGTTTTGTTTGTTAAAATATAGCCGAAATAAAAAATAAATAATAGATGAAAAACTTAAACTAAATGAAAATTAAACAATTAAATTAAAAGTTGAAGAGTTGAAGCACTAAAATTACTAACTGAAAATAAATAAAAACTGAAACTGAAAGGAAAATAAATTAAACCTGAATAGTAAAAATTGAGAAAAACACATAAAATCAATAAAAATATAAAAAATTTTGAAAAAAAATATAGTACCATAAAATAATACTAAAACAAAACATCCATTTAAAGTGAAAGTAAAATGGCAATAACCTAACCTAAGAGTGTTAAACAGCTCCAGTATGATGATTGAGCGCTGCGAACATTTTGGATAGATTCTAGTGCACTGCAAAAAAAAAAAAAATTCACACGGCATATTACTCCAGCTTAATAGCGACAAAAACACATTGAAACCAAATCACAACCAATCTGAATATATTTACTGTTTGATGTCTCTAGGGCAGGATTTTAGACCAATAAGATCTGACTGTGGGCGGAGCTAACAGTGCACCTTAAAGGGATACTCCACCCCAAAATGGAAATGGTGTCAATCACTTACTCCTATGTTGTTCCAAACCCATAAAAAAAGCAACGACAATACTTTTTGTACACAAAGAAAACAAAAATAACGACTTTATTAAACAATTCCTCTCCTACGTCTCTCCGCTTCATAACGTTTGGTTGAACCGCTGATGGCAGATGGAGTATTGTAACGACGTCTTTCATACTTTTCTGGACCTTGACAGTGTATTTTACTTGGCAGTTAATGGGACAAGCCTCCCGGTTTTCATACAAAATATCTTAAATTGTGTTCTGAAGACAAATGAATCTTTTACGGATTTGGACCTTGACATGGGGGTAAGTGATTAATGACAACATTTTCATTTTGGGGTGGAGTAACCCTTTAACTCATGAAAACAGCTCAACCAATGAAAAGCACTCTCCCCATGATTGACAGCTCAATTCACCTCTCACAAGGGGCTGTGATCCCTGACAGCTGAGGGGCCGGATCTCCCAGAAGGGTCTGGATGGTTTGGCAAACAGATTGGGCGAGAGAAGTCAGGTTATACCCTCCCTGAGAGAATGAAGGAAATCAATATGCACAATCTAAACATGATATAACAGATAATAGGGCTTTCAAAATTAAAATGTGCTAGGATCAGCTTTAAAAAAAGATTTTAAGTGATAATGATAACAGACCTCCAGGACGACGCACATTTTGCCTGCAGCCAAAGGCATTAGGAGTTGGGTGAGGTGGGCAAAGATCTCTGGAAGAGCACACATTTCACCCTGAACCAGAACAGACAGCAGTGTTAACTGAGATCAACCCATACATACGGCCCATCAAACCTTTTTAGAAACAGTGTGACAGATGTAAGGATTTCAAAGATTCAAGGAGTAGTTCACCCAAAAATGTAAATTGATTGAAAAAAGTACTGCTGAGTTTCCTCATCTGAAAAGATTTGGAGAAATGTAGCATTGCATCACTTGCTCACCAGTGAATGGGTGCCGTCAGAATGAGAGTCCAAACAACTGATAAAAACATCACAATAATCCACAAGTAATCCACACCACTGCACTCTATCAGTTAACATCTAGTGAAGTGAAAAACACTGGTCAAAATATAAGTCCCTAATCCATATAAACACTTCCTGTTGTCCTCTCATATCAAAACCGTTAATGATGATTTTGTTTTTTACAAACACACACTTTTTCGCTTCATTAGACATTAACTGCTGGACTGGAGTGGTGTGGATTACTTGTGATGTTTTTATCAGCTGTTTGACTCTCCTTCTGACGGCACCCATTCACTGAAGAGGATCCACTGGTGAGCAAGTGATGCAATGCTACATTTCTCCAAATCCATTCTGGTGAAGAAACAAACTCATCCACATCTACTTGGATGGCCCGAGGGTGAGTACATTCTCACTAATTTTCAGACAATCACAGATTTAAAAAGAGTCTCTTACTTCTGGGTCCCCGATGGCTGAATCAAAACCAGCACTGACCAAAATCAGCTCTGGATCAAACTGAAAGAGATAAAAATGTGCATCAGCTTGGCTTCGACACTCAGAAAACAGTCTAATGTGCTAAAGGTTGTTCTCGTGTGACAGGTACCTCATACGCTACGGGTAAAAGAACATGGAAGAAAGCAGCCAGATAGTCGCTGTTCGTCATGCCCACCTGCAGGAAACAAGCACAGCACAGAAACTATGTGACAAAATCTTTGTTAAATATTATTTTAGGTGATTTCCTTTTAAAAAAAGAATATATTTTTATTGTAACCAGTGAGAATGGGTGATTAAATGCTAAACTGATCGGCATGCACCGCTGGTATGAAACACACATTTATGACAGAGTTTGATGGTTTCTGAGCATTGATTCAGTGTTCACTCGCCTTGTTCCAGGGGAGGTTCACGTTAAAACCAGATCCTTTGCCTTTCCCGACGCTGGTGTAGTCTGACTCAGGGAGATTGGGCCAGAAGGTCTGGTGCTCGTAACGATGCCAGGAAAAATAGAGCACACTAGGAAATAAATAAACATTAAGCATGCATACCAAGGAAAAAGGATGTGCTATGGGCTATTTTTTTTTTAAAGCAATCAGAGTTTTTAACTAATGGATAATAAAACAGGTGGAAAAACATCTAATTTAAATAATTTAATACATTTATGCATTTAGCACACGCTTTTATCCAAAGCGACTTACAGTGCATTCAGGCTATACATTTTTTATTTATTTTTTACCAGTATGTGTTCCCCAGGAATCGAACCCATGACCTTATGCACTGCTAATGCAATGCTCTAGCACTGAGCCACAGGAACTAATAATTTAATTAAGTACTACATTTTTATATGTTACATTATAAATAATGCAACAAAATATTAATTAAAAAAATAAATAATGCACCATTAAAATAAAATATTTTATAGGCAAAGGTCTCTTACATTTTCTTCAGAAAATTGAAAACAATCTTGTTCATCAGAAGGAAGATGTACTCACCTTGGGTCCTCCTCAAAGCAGTACTGGATACCCTGTCCATGATGGACGTCCCAGTCCACAATCAAAACCCTGGAAAGATCCACAAGCTCAAACTTATACAAAATCTGAGTTTCCTTCAGTGAATATTACAGGTGTAAGTCAGTGTTTGTTGTCCAGCAGTGCAGGATGTTACAACATTTCACCTGTTCAGGTTGTACGTCTTCTTGGCATAAAGCGCAGCGATGGCCACATTATTAAACACACAGAAACCGTTCGCAGCGGAGCGCTGACTGTGGTGTCCTGGAGGCCTGAAAGTCACAAAAAGAGAAAAAAGGGAAGTGAACAAAAATGAATTACTAAAAAAATAGGGATTAACATATTGTGCTGTCCACTGACCAATATGAATATGGACTGCTTTTCTATTTAAAGGAGCTATGTGGAGGTTTTTACCATTTGTACATGTATGAGCCAACCATGATGTAAAAAAAAAAAAGAATGACACCTCGACTGTCCACCACGGTTGCCTCTATCAGCCTGTAGGCTCAATTGTGTGTGGAGGAGTCGGGCCCGAATTGGCGAGAAAATTCACATAATGTGACATCTTGCGCGTTCTCGTCTACTTGGGCTTACAACCGTACGCCACGCCAGCCATTATAGTAAGCAGCGGCAATAGTGTTTTCAAATGGACTCTGCGGATGGAAAGAAGCGACCAGCCTCCAGCACAATTCAGACACCCACGGACACTACTCGAATTAAAAAAAAAAAAAAAAAAGAGCGTGCGCACTGAGAACTAGCATGAGACTGGCTGCAGTTCCTCTAACGGCCACTGGTGTCAGTAACAGTTAGACATTTCAGAACCTACGCAATGCTCCTTTAAGTTTCCAATAACAAACATGCAGAAGTGATGACTACCCGTAATTCTTTAGTTTTTTAACATAATACAATCATTCAAATCATTCATTAATAACAAATAATTTATTTTTCAAATAGTACATTTTTTAAATGAAATAATCATTATCAATAATAATAATAGTACATATTTAAATAAATATATATTTTTTCTTTTAATTACTACATTTGAATATTAAATTCACTATTAAATTAAAATGTTGAATGCAATTTGTATTAAATAATATTTAATATTAACAAATATTCTTAGTACTACAGTACTAGTAGTAGTAATAATTTTATAATAATAAAAATAATAATGCATTATTAAATTAATACATTTAATATAATTAATACTAAAATAACAATAATAAAATGCTTAATTAAATTCATTATTAAATTAAAATGCTAAGTTAGTACTATTAGTATTTAATATTAACATAACTACATATTGTTAATAATAAAATCAGTATACATTATTAATATTGTTAATACTAACAATAACAACAACATGAATTCATAATTAAATGTATTATTAAATGAAAAAGTTACATTCAAATTGTATAACATATTACTAATATTTAATATTAATAATTATTGTAAATAATTCAATGTATATTTAAATTAAGACCATTACATGCAAGTATTATTATAATGTATTTATATTGTTAACAACAACAACAATAATAATGTTTTGTTTTTAGTTTCACTTTCATTTTAGTTTTGCTTGGGTTCAGTTTCAGACTAAACTTCAGAGTACGCTGGGCCTCTCAAACATATGTTTAGTGTCGAGTTTAAGCAGGTGGTCTTCTTGACAGGTATCTGCTCATTTATTTCCAATCCGGAAAGCAGCAGCTGTGGGTTGTGTGCTCACCTGACCAGTGCCATGCCGTTCCTGACCTCTCTCTTCATCACACTGTCCACCAGCTGCAGTGTGGCGCCCACAGCCATCGTAGCACAGTGATAGATGTTCTGCACTCACATGAGAAACTGTGTTCAGAAGCGTTAAGGTCTCCAGTCACCTGAACCCAACAAGCATCAATGATCTGGACTTACCTGATGGAAATAGACATCGTTGTACTGCTTCGAAAATGCCTTCAGCTCTTCCACGCTCATTTTGGAAGTCTGTTTAACGGCCTCCAGATATTCCTCACTAAAGTAAACACAAAAACCAAACTCAATCATATAGCAGTAGAAATGGGGCCTGGTTTAAGTTTTAATGCCAAAACTCGAAACCTGTGTGCCAGTAAAATCTCCTGCTCGGTGGCCAGGCGGACCGGCACCTGTTTGCACCGCTCTGCCACGCCGCGAGTCTTCAGCGCTTCATAAGACACGGTCAACCGCTCAGGAACCTCGATCTCACAGGCTGGACTGGACAGAGCAATAAAAAAACAGATTCATGTGAAAATATTGTGAAAATTTATGTGAAAATTGCCATGCATTATAAAAAAAGCCGGTTTTGTCCACTTTTAAAGCATAGCGATGATAAGACAATTTTAGAGAATCAGCGCACTGTATTCAGGTCAGGTAACAAGGCTAATTTCACTTTGAAAAGACCATAGACTGTAAAAAATAATTAATATTGATATTTCCACGATAAGTTTACATTTTGCAGAAAAGATGGAAGAATATTTGTTAATGTGCCTTTGGTTCGTGATGTTCAGATGTTCGATAACTTAGCGGCCATGTGAGGAGTTTACATGTGTTTTACATGTGAGGAGGTTATTTAAACATATAAAATACAATTGCAATACAATGCAAATCTGAATTTTCATCAGATTGAAATGATGTTACTCCAGTTTTCAGAGTCATGATCCTACAAAAAAATTATTCTAATATATTGACAGTTTTACTGCTTAATATTTTTTGGAACCGGTGACATTTTGTTTAGGTTTATTTGATGAATAGAAAGATAAAAGAACATTACTGATAGTAGATCAACATATTGGAATGATTTCTAAAGGATTATGCGACACTGAAGACTGGAGTAAAGGCTGTTGATATATATATATATATATATATATATATATATATATCCTGAGAAAATGTATTATTTTAAGTGATTTAAAATTTCATGGCATCAACAATCTCAAAAAAGTTGGGACAAGGCCATGTTTAACACTGTGTGGTATCCCCTCTTCTTTTTATAACAGTCTGCAAACGTCTGGGGACTGAGGAGACAAGTTGCTCAAGTTAAGGAATGGTAATGTTGTCCCATTCTTGTCTAATACAGGCTTCTAGTTGCTCAACTGTCTAAGGTCTTCTTTGTCGCATCTTCCTCTTTATGTTGCGCCAAATGTTTTCTATCGGTGAAAGATCTGGACTGCAGGCTGTCTTCTACGCAGCCATGCTATTTATAATATATTTAATATGTGGCAGCGCCCAAAATTTTTCTGCCCGCACTGCTCTCACTATGGAACTGGCAAGAATCAAGCGTGTCTCCGAGTTCTTAGTTGAGCCTGCCACTTATCAGCCAATCAAAAAAAAAAAGGCTACACAATAACCAATCAGAAAATGGCACTATTGTATATGGGTAAGATTTAACACAACAACCAATGAAAAAAAGCATATCCTGTGTTCAACCACAGAGGAAACCACTGGAGCTCCGAGCATCACTTTGAGCACAGAGTAAGTCATGATCTCTTGTTTTAATGTTACAACAAATCCACAACTTGTTTGACACAAACAATGACAACTTAACTGCTGTTAGAGAATGTTTTCCATTTAATTGGGATCAGCTTTTCATGAGTGTCTGTAATTTAGCCAGCAGTTTTACAGCCTGTTCACCGACAACATCTGCTCAGAACAAGTAGTCTAGGCCTAGTCATATTTTCGTTATCACACGATGACTGATATATTGTCACATTAAATATATCTCTCTCCAATAAGGCTTTATAATTTTATTAGCACTAAATAAATTGAAGTCAAGTGTATTGCATAGTCGATGGTATAGGTCACTTTTAAAATCATGTCATATTTTATAAGTATATCCTGGCCAAGGATGCATTAATCATTGCATCTGTCATTCAAAGATGTCAGGTAAAAGGCAACAAAGCATCTTTTCATTCACCCTGAGAGGAAAGCCCCCCAAAAATGGTGGAAGAGGAAGAGACGGCGCAGGTGGAAGAGGAAGAGACGGTGCAGGTGGAAGAGGAAGAGGAACCCGCGGGTTGGAAAAAAAACGGACCTGCGTATCACTAGGCTGCATGTGTGAGCACAAGTGATACTGTGGCCGCCGGTCCACAACTGGTAGAAAAAGATGACGCTCAATAAACCTCACTGGCTGAGTTTTCTCCTCTGAAAGAAAAGGTTGCACAACTGACAGAATAAGTTACAATATCTGAGATATTGCTGCTAATTGCACATTTTCTTTTTTTTTTTACTTGAATGCCATTGCTTAAATTGATATTATTTATCTTTTAACATTTAATCTTCTGAGTTCAGAAACATTGTTTAATATAATCGCTGTTCATATTTTTATTCAAACTTCAGAATCAAGATACATTTATTACTCTTATGTTTCTTATGATAACTGAGATAATGCTGCTAAATTTATCCTTTCTTTACCTTGAATGTCATTGCTCTATTTTATTTTTTATATTTTGATATTTCATATTTTGTTCAAATGTTTAATTTATCTGCTGTTGATATGTTAATTATTTTAGTGTGTTATTTGATTAGAATGTTGTCCCGGTTTTAAAATAAAGCACATCAATGATATTTGAGAGTGTATTTTCCCTTTTCATTAGTATCCAAACAATAATTTTGGTATCGTGACAACACTACATTTCAGGTGGAAGAGGAAGAGACTGTGCAGGCGGAAGAGGAAGAGACATTGCAGGCGGAAGAGGCGAAGAGACATTGCAGGCGGAAGAGGCGAAGAGACATTGCAGGCGGAAGAGGCGAAGAGACATTGCAGGCGGAAGAGGCGAAGAGACATTGCAGGCGGAAGAGGCGAAGAGACATTGCAGGCGGAAGAGGAAGAGAAGGTGCAGGCGGAAGAGGAAGAGACGGTGCAGGCGGAAGAGGAAGAGACGGTGCAGGCGGAAGAGGAAGAGACGGTGCAGGCGGAAGAGGAAGAGACGGTGCAGGCGGAAGAGGAAGAGACGGTGCAGGCGGAAGAGGAAGAGACTGTGCAGGCGGAAGAGGAAGAGACACTGCAGGCGGAAGAGGCGAAGAGACATTGCAGGCGGAAGAGGGCGAAGAGACATTGCAGGCGGAAGAGGCGAAGAGACATTGCAGGGGTAAGAGGAAGAGACGGTGCAGGCGGAAGAGGAAGAGACATCGCAGGCGGAAGAGGAAGAGACATTGCAGGCGGAAGAGGAAGAGACATTGCAGGCGGAAGAGGAAGAGACATTGCAGGCGGAAGAGGAAGAGAAGGTGCAGGCGGAAGAGGAAGAGAAGGTGCAGGCGGAAGAGGAAGAGAAGGTGCAGGCGGAAGAGGAAGAGACTGTGCAGGCGGAAGAGGAAGAGACATTGCAGGCGGAAGAGGAAGAGACGGTGCAGGCGGAAGAGGAAGAGACGGTGCAGGCGGAAGAGGCGAAGAGACGGTGCAGGCGGAAGAGGAAGAGACGGTGCAGGCGGAAGAGGAAGAGACGGTGCAGGCGGAAGAGGAAGAGACGGTGCAGGCGGAAGAGGAAGAGACATTGCAGGCGGCAGAGGAAGAGACGGTGCAGGCGGAAGAGGAAGAGACGGTGCAGGCGGAAGAGGCGAAGAGACATTGCAGGTGGAAGAGGAAGATGCATTGCAGGTGGAAGAAGAAGATGCATTGCAGGTGGAAGAGGAAGAGACGGTGCAGGGGGAAGAGGAAGAGACATTGCAGGCGGAAGAGGAAGAGACATTGCAGGCGGAAGAGGAAGAGACATTGCAGGCGGAAGAGGAAGAGACGGTGCAGGCGGAAAGAAGAAGAGACGGTGCAGGCGAAAGAAGAAGAGACGGTGCAGGCGGAAGAGGAAGAGACGGTGCAGGCGGAAGAGGAAGAGACGGTGCAGGCGGAAGAGGAAGGCGGAAGAGGAAGAGACATTGCAGGCGGAAGAGGAAGAGACGGTGCAGGTGGAAGAGGAAGAGACGGTGCAGGTGGAAGATGAAGAGACGGTGCAGGTGGAAGAGGAAGAGACGGTGCAGGTGGAAGAGGAAGAGACGGTGCAGGTGGAAGAGGAAGAGACGGTGCAGGTGGAAAAGGAAGAGACGGTGCAGATGGAAGAGGAAGAGACGGTGCAGGTGGAAGAGGCGAAGAGACGGTGCAGGTGGAAGAGGCGAAGAGACGGTGCAGGTGGAAAAAATCAACAATGTTTGTAGTGTTCTCTACACTGAACCTCATTCTCCAAAGAGAAAAATCATCCATATTCCAGCCGTATGAAGAGGTAAATGGGAGGGTTGAGCTATTTTTGGCTATTTTGATGACTCCTTTCTTAAATGCTACACCCCTGTAAAATATAGGTTGTGTTACTTTGTCAGGAAAGACTATTAAGGTATCTAAAGCTATCTAATTTCAAAACAGCTGATATTTTTTGATTCTGTGCACTACATGTGTGTGCCCCATTTGATAAATTACTTGTACAGAGTGAAAAAATAACAATTATCTAAACTTAGATCTACTCATAGTCATTGAACTGAGTACCAATTGCATTAATAATGCATTTGAATCTTTTTGGACATTACATTTTGCAGATGACGAAATTCATCAAGAAACTTTGTTCAAGGTTCATGACAACAGCAGCACTACGAGGAGGAGAAGTCCATGACATCCCCTTCAAGGACCCACTGCACCAATGCCAGGTAATGCTTTGAAGTCACATAGGGAGATAAACCTGTCTGCTTATTCACAACAAATACACCTTTTCTATGGATTGAGTGGTCTTTCTGATGATGGAACATGGATACAAAATTTTAAGAAGTATGGTACCCCAGTAACAATATACTCACCCCTCTGCCATTTGGTAGAAGATATAAGAACATCAGAAACAGCACTAGTAGATTCAGAGACAGCTTATATCCTCAAGCCATCAGAATGCTGAACTTTACTCAACCATCTTTACTCTCCTTAATAGCACACTTGTCACTTTTTAGAATTAATCCTTAAACCTAAATTAATCCTTTTTTATTTTACCTCTTCTATTTATCTACTTTCTATTTAAAACATTTTCTGTAAAGTTGCGATTACTTTGAGTACAACAAATTTCATGACTGATAAATGTTACTTATGTGTATATGACAAAAAACTTGAAACTTGTATAACCCAGAGATATCCTATAAGATGCCTGTATTTGACTAGCTTTCTCTATGTCTTCTGTCTCACTGATAGGCGAAAAACTCAATGTGGGTTTCACCACCAGAGCTACGCTCAACAAGGCTCCTTGAGGCTGGAGAGGTCACATCACAGAAGGATCAACAATTCCAGCAGGCAGCACTGGCCTTTTTGATCGGAGCTGTGGAGTATGCCATGGATAAACTCAACACGAAACAGCTTGTCTCTGGACGGGACATTGTCCTAAATCATGACCCTTAAAGGCAGTCATGAAAAGGCAACAAACACTTACAATAAACAACACCAGTCATAATCTCTCTCTCTCTCTCTCTCTCTCTCTCTCTCTCTCTCTCTCTCTCTCTCTCTCTCTCTCTCTCACACACACACACACACACACACACACACACAAACATCTTGCATGCCTGAGGCCATCCTTAAAAATATTCTTCTTTGCCGTAACCCGACCGACCCTGTCAATTTAGCACAGACTCAATTTTTTATTTATTTTTTTGCTTTTGGTCAGACCGACTTGCCGATTGTAAATTTGCGTTAAGACCGAACAATTTTGTTTTACTCTTCAAACTACTAACGCAAAAGCAATAAAATAATATTAATTATATTTAAGTAATTGTAAATATATAAATTTTCTAGGCCTACATACAAACGAAGGCTATCTTACTTAATTAAAAAAAAAAAAAACCTGTGACGACGGATGTCACACTATGCCTGCGCTTCGTCTCATATTCTCACTCACTGTCAGAGTCAACGGTTCGCGCTTGGTAATGATGGCTGCGGCTGCAGTAAACTAAATGTTCGCGGTCACTGTTCAAAGTCATACGGGTTCGGGCACCATAATACATCTAAAACAATTCATTAAAACAGCTCGACACCGCTTTAACTGGCACGAAGTTTTGGAAAAACTGTGCCCAGATCTTTTCCTATCCCTTCTCCCGTCTAGTCTAAAACCGTGTCCGTGTCGACTGTCACTATGTTCGAAAATCTATTGCACGAATCGATTGGACCAACCAACACAAGTTTCGAAAACGAAAATAGGAAATTGATTTTAACGACCTTCTCTCTGAGCCTGTCCAGGTTTTTTTTTTTTTTTTTGGAACACGCATCACACAGCAACTGCAGCTTCGGACACACGCATAACAGCAAATAATACTTTTTACAACAGAAATGTGAATTCTGACGGTATTCAGGGCTAGAATCGCCTAGGGCTGTCAAAATAGCTGAAAAACTAAATTCAAATTTTTTACTTTAATATGATCAAAATTCGAATTGTATTCGAATTTAAAATGCATAATAATTTCAGTTAGGGTGAAGAAAAGCTTTTTGCTTCTCTTCTGAGGCCTCAAGATAGCGCATCGAGCAAAATATTACTGCACGTTTATTCAAAGAATTAAAATACATGACTGTGAAAAAACAACATAATATCTAAAATAATTTTTATGAACAATTATTATTAATTAAGTTGCTTAAAGAACTATAAAAACAGCGTCATGTAGGATGCATGGTTAAATAAATAAAAAGGGCGGAAAACTAGTCACACAGAATAATTTTTTTTCATTTAAAAACATGAGATGCAGTGGGATGGGGAACAAAAACCCAACATAAAGTCTTGAGATATTTTTAGAAAATTAAATTAAATAATGGCTTCAACTGGATAGGCTAACATAACCTTATAATGCAATGCCAGATACATCGTCATCGCATCTCGTGCGCCACTGATAAGTCACACTGTCTGCATTATGTCCTTTTCATCATCCGCGTGCGGGCATTTTTTGAGACCGCGGACCGTGCGCGTACACGAGGTGAAAGAGGAGACAGCAGATACTGCGTGTCGAGCTCGTCCGCCTTTGAAATTTGTGTAGACACGGCTGTGCGCGCAGCGAGATGGAATGGAACACGGACTGTGAAGTACCGGGGCTCATAAGGCAGCTTCCTTATATTTCCTATATTTGGTGTTATTTGCCGTATAAAACTTATTTAGACATGCAAAATCGATTTTACAATCGATTCAATGAACACTTGTCACTCAAATCAAACAGGATTTTTTTTTCACAAAAGTGACAAGCCAAGAAAGCAAAGTTAACGGTCTCTCATTTGTAGGTTGCACTGATACCTAGCGTTGGATGCAAGTAAAACAGTATAACAGTACCTCATTTTTTTTTTCTTCTCACATGAAATTCATGCAATAAACATGTTTTTGACAAAGATTTCATTTTGTTTGTGTTCTATATAGCCTGCTTCAAAATGAGGTTTGCAATTATGCGCCCGAAGGCACGGGTTGAAGACCCAGTCACTGACGTCACGATATGCTAATTTGTTAAAATTCCTACCTACGTCATCACCATCACCAAAATTTTCCTTTTTTTTTTACATTGAAAAAAAAATAGACCGACCTACCGACCCTTTTTTTAAAAAAAATTACTGTTACTTCAAACCAAAATATTTTTAAGGATGGCTTTGTAGACAGGTAAGGATTTTCACATATTCTAATCACTCTTCTACTCATGTGCTTTTTTTTAAGATTTAGTAATAGTAATTACGATGAAGGGAAAACATTTGAGAAATAGAGGCCCCTGGTTCCTTTTTTCAAAGGTGACTGGCTTGAACCAATTTGGGAGGCTATCGAAGATCGCAGCCTTGGTTTTAGCCTTCCACATTCTAATGCTGATGCTGAGAGGGTATTTTTGATGGTTGGTTTGAACAAAACCTCAACACGAAACAGCTTGTCTCTGGACGGGACATTGTCCTAAATCATGACCCTTAAAGGCAGTCATGAAAAGGCAACAAACACTTACAATAAACAACACCAGTCATAATCTCTCTCTCTCTCTCTCTCTCTCTCTCTCTATCTCTCTCACACACACATAAATTTAATAAATGGAAATTTAATAAACGCTTTGTATTTGGTTAAATTGTCAGTGTCATCAAATATTTTCTTCTACTAGTCTGACTAATTATTAATATTAACAACAAAAATACTACTAATAATAATATTGCTCGTCTTCAACACGTGTGTATATATATATATATATATATATATATATATATATATATATATATATATACATACAACTGATATGGTCCTACTATCATAATATCATGTCTAAGAAAAAATAACTTTTAACTTTTTTTAACTTTTGTAAGAGGCGTAATGATGAGATGACTTACTCTGTCCAGAGGAGTTTATAATCGCTCATCTCCTCGTCAAAGATCAGTGCGCTTCTTGATGCCATTTAAACACTCTGCTCTGGATTTCAAAGAAAAACGACTGATTGATAACTGTAACTCACTGTAAATTATAATTTAAACCACTCATGCGAAAACAAGTGAGGTCAAAGACCCTTCTTCTTCCTCTTTAAATTTATTGGCAGTTGGCATACCAATTTGGTGCATTACCGCCACCAACTGTTTGGGGTGTGGAGCTTCAATGCGGATTTAGACGCTATATTTAAAAAAAAAAGGGAAAACAAGATATTGTTCTTGGTTGTTCTTAAATTCTATCTAATAACCCTGTTTCTTTTAAGTATCTCATGAGAACAGGCCATGCTGATGGTTTTGATGCATGAAAAGAAAATAAACCCTCTATTGACAAGTGTGTATATCCTAATTCTTTGACTTTTTCTAAGAGTATGGTTCTCTCTATGCTGTATGCTTCACACTCTAGCAATACATGTTCTACAGTCTCTCTTTTGTCACAATTTATGCATATTCCTGTTGCGTGTTTCCCTAAACGACTGAGATTATGATTGAGACCTGTATGTCCGATTCTTAATCTTGTAATCACAGTTTCTCCTCTTCACTTCCTTGTTGTCACTTGCTTCTGTACTTTATATAAAAACCGACCTTTGGTCTCCTGTTCCTATTGTCCTTGCCATAACTTATTGATTTCTGTTTTAATGAGACTTTCCACTTCTGATTTACCCAATGGAACTTTCCATTGCAAGTCTGACTTAAGTGTCTTTTTAGCCATATGATCAACTGCTTCATTACCCCTCTATTTCAACATGAGATGGGACCCACATAAAACACACTGTAATATTAAGATTTTGTATTCTATACAGACTATGGAAGATTTCATAAATCAAGTCAGGCCTACAAACAGATTTGCAATTTGCAATACTTATTTTTTTTTTCAAACAGCTCTTTACGAAACAGTCAAAACGATTATACACTACCTTTCTTTTGGAAGAGGCTTTTTTTTTTACTTATTTTGTAAAGCTTTGTATGGAGCTTAAAATATGACAATACTATTTGAATTTGAATTGTGTTCATTTGAATTATAGACAAGTGTCATTTTAACAAAACTGAATTTTA